>NW_027502346.1:0-27786 GCF_021521415.1 Bidens hawaiensis | reverse complement strand
CGTAATACGGGAATGTAACAGATAACACTGGTATCAACAACATTGTTTATAAAGAAAATTCAACAGTTAATTTACATCATATTACATGGGTAGGTACTATGTTTACAAACTAGGTGAAAAACACATAACCGGTTTGCGAGCTTCTTAAACAGTATTATATCAGAGTCTATTCACAGCTATTCAACTTGTCTTTCTAACACCAAGCATGTAAGCAAATCATTCCACTTTTGCTTTACCTGAAAAGCATGTTAAAACGGGTCAACTACGTCTAGTTGGTGAGTTTCAAGTTTCACGAGTTTCAATGAAATCAGTACACGAGTTTGTAAAGTTTACAGTGTGTATGTATATATGTCTGTGTATGATGCATTATACTAAGCCACAAGTGAAACCGAAACGAGCTATCAGTACACTCCTGTTGGCATTTAACAGCCAATTTTGCCCCATGTATGTACTATGTCTAACACCACATAGCAGTATGTAAATATATAATGACAATGTGCAACTGGTTTTACATATGTTCCGGCTTACCCCACCGGCTCTGTCACAGTTGGGTTTGTCAAACCGATAGTACTATCCACACGCCACCGGCACGAAGTTAATCACTTGTGTTTGTGGGGACTTGTCAAGTGTTAGTACTTAGATAATCCATATCATCACACGTTTTCAAGTATAACAGTTTATGTAAACATGCTTTTCACCCCAAAAGTTCGTAAAACAGTTTAGAAAGTGGGGGTCGTGAAACTCACCTTATCGTAGTTCGCACAGAAATTACGTATCAAATAGTCAGATGTCTCGTTTATAGCCTGATTCCTATAAACGGTATCGTATTGTTATTACTAGTACAGTGTTTAAGCTAAGTCGGGCTGTATAGATAATCTGGGTATAGCTGTTAGGTCCAGAACATGACCATAGTCTTAGATTGTGACGTTGTGTACTATGAAATGTTTAAAACTGGATTTGGCTCAGTTTCACCGTTTTCCGAGCCTAGCTCAGTTGATCGTTTATACGTTTCGGGATTAGGTAAGATCACATAAAACTTAAGTAAATATATTGATTGATAAAATGATTTGATTTATGAAAGAATTTTAAAGTTTCGGTGTCTGGTTTGATTGCAGGGTTCGTTTCCGTTTTTACACGGTTTTGATTATACAAAACGCGCACAATTCATCCGAATTGTCCGGAATTCTCGTAAAAAGTTCGTTTTTATCAATATCATTCAAAAATATGATATTTGACCACTTTTGACATTTTGACATACCAGTCAGTCCGTTAAACACAAAACTGCCGGTTTCGTTAAAACAATTATAATTTAAATCTTTGATAAATCATAACTAAATATGTAATTATATATAAATTATGTAAATTTTTGTAAAAATACATTAAGACATGGAGAATTTTATAAAAATATTTCCAGAAATTTTATGATTAATTATTTATTTATAAAAATTCATTTAATAGGCTATAATCGTGTAATAAATGGCCCGTTTATATCAAACGACCTCCGAAAAATCCGATAATTTTTACCAATGGCCTTAATGTGATTACATAGCCCCTGCAAAATTTCCAGAACCTAACTCTTTTGACAAAAATGCCTTTTTGTGCGTTTTTCGGCTGTTAAAAACTCAGTTAAACCATGGCTGCACAAACCATACTTAGACATTTCCAATGATTCCCAAACTTTACCAGTGATCTTACCATCCCATATCAAGCTATAAAACCAAGTTTCATAATTTTTCAATAAGTTTAGCTATTTTTCCCAAATAAACGCTCATAAACGGGAATAAATTCACCAAATATTCTCCGTTTATCGAAAAATTACCAAATTTGAACAGGGACTCATTTATATGATCCCTAATGTCCCTGCAAATTTTCACAAGCTAACAACAAGCACGTCACAACCTAATACTAAACAGCCCCTAAACGAGTATTACGGGTTTACATTGTCGGTTTTCGATGAATTTTGCTAGCTTAAACGACTCTCCGGGTCTCGGGTTGCAAACTCAGTATATCTACATATCATATAACATCAAACCAAGCATAAATCATCCATGTAACAGCCTTGATAATTAGGGTTTCGGTTTTGGGTTCAAACCGAACTTTCTAACCGTAAAAACGTTGTATTCATGTTCTAATCCGTGTTTTTGACCAAAATCAATATGTTTCTGCTTTGTAGACATGTTTAACATGAAAACATAATTTTAGTTGATTTTTAGGGTTTTTGGATGGTTAAACATGTTTAACACTAATCAAAACATGTTTATATGTTAATCATATACATCAAACTTTGTTAAAATTTCACAAAACATGATCTTACCTTAGGGTTTTGAAAGGAGTTGATAGAGCAGAGGTTGGGAGCTGCTATGGACTTCAAATGGTTTGTATGTTAAAATGAATAAAACAGCTTGTGGTGTAAGCTTTATAAAAAAAAAAAAAAAAAAACATGTGGGGTGATTTAAGGGCTGCCGATCGGAACTTCATGGAGGCCCATAATGGGCTGTTTTGGCCCATTAAATTATGCATACAAGCCCAAACATGAAAATCCCACTTTAAATTTAGTTCGGGTCCGGTTTTTCGCAAGAAAATTAATTCGGGTGTGAGAAATAACGTAAAAACGTGTGTTTTTCAGCTTGTTTTTGTAAAATAAGAAAAACGTACTGACTCGTTGTAAAATTCCAAAATATTTTCACGGATGGCTTAGAACATGTCATATAAGTGTTTTATAAATCTTTTTCGGCTTAACGGATGCTACAATGCTTGTTTTGATATTAACGATTGCGTTTAAGCTTATAGCGTACCGATAAACGAAACCTTTTTCGTTTAAAGAGTTTTAAACGTACCGAGGCCTAAATATCAATATGTTAGCCTCTATAACCTATATATAACTCGTATATGACCCCTCAGTATGTATACGGGTCATAATTAGTATCGGTCGGTTACTCGTTTAAGCACTACGAATTAACCGATTTATCGTTTACTTGTTACGTAAAGAATATAGTGTACCTCGTTTTGTCATGAATGTCACAAACTTCGTCGTAAAGTTATCCCATTAGTGAAAGTGATATGGAAGCATCGCAAGGGATCAGACGCTACATGGGAAGCTGAGGATGAGATGCGCAAGTTTTATCCGAATTTGTTTATGTAATGGTTAGGTTTCGGGGACAAAACCTTTTTAAGGAGGGAAGAATTGTAACATCCCGATTTTCTAGTTCGGTTAATAAAATAAAATATGAGTTATATATTGAGTCGGGCTAGTGTTGGGTTAAATGGATATGGGTTATGGACTTGGGTTATGAAGGAAGGAAAGACCATGGGCTTAAGCCCATGATCCATAATTATATAAACATTAATTAACAAGTAATTCTCATTTGACACACATTCCATACACTTCCCAAAACACACACTTAGCTCTCTCTAATATTGCTCTCTCTCTCTTTCTAGCCGAAATCACCAAGGAAAACCGATCTCGATCCGACGTAATGATAGTATGATGTTGTATGAGCTTAAACCCGTTGGATATGGTCACGAAACGACGAGCCGACACATTGAACCGCTAAAGTCATGAGATCCGGATAGAATCGGGTATAAACCGATCAAAAGATGAGCTTCGGGGACACCAATCAAAAGATAAGCTGGATCTGCCCGAAGAGATAGAAGGAATTCATTCGACCTTCCATCTTTCTCATCTGAGTAAATGTCTGGCTGATGACATGACACACGTGCCATTAATGGACATTGTGGTTGATGAACAGTTGAAATATATTGAGCAACCAATCGAGATAGTTGACCGCAAGGAAAAGCAACTTCGTCGTAAATTTATCCCATTAGTGAAAGTGATATGGAAGCATCGCAAGGGATCGGACGCTACATGGGAAGATGAGGATGAGATGCGCAAGTTTTATCCGGATTTGTTTATGTAATGGTTAGGTTTCGGGGACAAAACCTCTTTAAGGAGGGAAGAATTGTAACATCCCGATTTTCTAGTTCGGTAAATAAATTAAAATATGAGTTATATATTGAGTCGGGCTAGTGTTGGGTTAAATGGATATGGGTTATGGAATTGGGTTATGAAGGAAGGAAAAACCATGGGCTTAAGCCCATGATCCATAATAATATAAACATTAATTATCAAGTAATTCTCATTTGACACACATTCCATACACCTCCCAAAACACACACTTAGCTCTCTCTCATATTGCTCTATCTCTAGCCTAAATCACCCGGGAAAACCGATCATGATCCGAGGTATTGATAGTATGATGTTGTATGAGCTTAAACCTGTTAGATATGGTCACGAAATGACGAGCCGACACCTTGAACCATTAAAGTCACGAGATCCGGATAGAATCGGGTATAAACCGATCAAAAGATGAGCTTAGGGGACACCCTAGCTCAGATCTAGATTGATCGGGACGAAAAACGGGGTAAAATGGGGGTAAACAGCGTTTTTCCGGCCACCGCCCAGTTTTTTGGCATGGCGGCGCCGTAAAGGCGACACGGGTATTTAAGGATGTCAGAGAATGTTTCTGACATTCTCTGACAAAACCTAGCCCTAATTCGTTATGGGAGAATAACGAATGAGCTTCAATTCATTATGTGGTTCGTTACGGAAGAACCCTCGTTCCTTAGGCTAGTTCGTTAAGGAAGAATAACGAACTAGTTGAGCAATTCACTATGATTGCCAGTTCGCTATGAAAGACCACTTAGCTATAAAGTTCAATTCGTTAAGATGGTCCATAAGTGGTGATTCGTTATGATATAACGAATCAGGACTCCATTTGTTATAGAATTCTAATTCGTTAAAGAACTGAATAACGAATCAGATAACTGGATAATGAACTAAGTTTAACATAGTGACAGAATAGTCCCTGGACTTAGAAAAGAATGAGATAATTACAAAGTAACCCTTGGACTTTGATAATTTATGAAAGATACCTTTAAAGGATAACGAGTAACGATTTACTAACCGGTAATGATCCAATAAAGTAAAACCGGCTTAGATACGTGAGATTAAATTAAGTAGATGATAAGAAGAGCTATAACCGTATTTAGTATATGTATGATTAAACAGTTAGTCGCGCTCAGATCAAGAAAGGATTAACTATAAACGGTGAACATAATCGCGTTCAGGTGAGTTTCTAGCCCAACTTCCTTGTTATGTTTTCGGGGCTGTGTGCATACTCGATGTGATTGTTAATACACTTACCTTAAGTGGTAAGTGTATGCCCTGTATGATTTGTGTAGGATGATTGTTTGACGATGCATGAACGATCTTCGGATATTGCATGTACCATCAAGTGATAGTTAAAGGCATGATTAATGTGTATATATGGTAAGTGAAAGATGTATGTATGTTATGATGATAGCGCTATGAACGATCTTCGGATATTGCATGTACTGCCAGGTGATAGTCAAAGATATGACTATAGATATATATGATATATAAATGATGTATGTATGTTATGAAGATGGTACGTGAACAATCTACGGATATCGCACGTAATATTAAGAAAGGTATGTAAAGACAAGTATGGTACAATGTACTAAATGTAGGGAACCGACCCTAATAAAGTCGGAGAATGTAGGGAACCGACCTTAATAAAGTCAGCGAATGTAGGGAACTAACCCTAATAATGTCGGCGAATGCAGGGAACCGATCCAAATAATATCGGCGAAGGTTATAGGGCGAAATGCTCTTTAAACGTATGTGTATGAATGAAAGTCTGTGTGTAAGTATGAAAGAAAGAATGAAAGTACATGTGTATGTAAGTATGTAAGTAAAAATGGAGGTATGTACCTTCGGGTGCATATGTAAGTATGTGAATGTATCATATGTCGTCTGATTAACTAGAACTCACTCAGCATAGCTGACTTTTTGTATGCACGCAAGTTAACAGATTGTGAAAGCTGGTTTGAGCAGGACACATGACAAGATTGAAGAGGCTGGAATCTGAAGATTTGTTATGATGTTTGATACTATGTTTTTAATTATGTTTTAAAAAACACAAGTTACGAATATTTGTAATGAATGGTTGACTTTTATTTTGTGTTTTGCTCCTTGCTACTACTTCCGATCGGAAGTATTATGGGGCTAAGGTTTCTTTCTTTTTCTTCATGTTATTTGGTATAAAAATACATGAAAGGGTTTCCACAAGTGAGATTGGGCCGGGCTTTTAACTTGGTTCTTCAAACATAGAGGATAAAGCCCTTTTCGTCTTGCATAAACCCGGTTATTTTCTCTTAAAAACCCGCAACCTACGAAAGATATTTAACTACGTAATATCATACTAAAACAAGTTAAGAAACATTAAATATTATATATAAAAGCGTCTAAAACAATGATAAATGATACGGAAAATAAGTGTGTTTTACAAGAAATCTACACAGGATCATAACCAAGTGAAAACAACAAACTCCGAGATTATTTAATATTATTAAAGAAATAGAAATAGCTCGACATATTGACCGCGATTTTCGGTATATTTGTCCACTTTAAACACATCCACTAATCATTCAAGCCCCCCAATTGCATTAAGCATTTTAAGTTCAAGAGTCACGGCTACACCTACCCCTTCTCAGACAAACAGAGCTCGAAAAACTAGAGTCGAAACAGACTGGTTCGACAAATCACCGTAAGCTAAGGACTCGTTGACGGTACTAAGTAGATGCACTCGTTGAAATTTATGGATGAATGGTCACGTGGAGGCCGTACGAGCTATTCAAAAAGATTATTAGACTTTTTCCTAAAAATCCATAATTTGATATTTATTGACTAAGAACCTCGAGCCCCGATAGCGATTACCTCAGAGTCACAATACCCTTGGCAACGTTTAAACTCTCTGCCCCGTCTAGTATGTGCATCTTTGGCCTCTTTTACAATTTTTGGATGCTTTTTCGCATCGTTTTATTTGTACTTTCTTTTATTTTTTTATACTTTTGCAAGATTTTTTTTAATGTTTTTTGCACCTAAATAAATATAACTATTTTCTAAGCTCGTAAAAAGATGGACATTGTGGTGGTGTGCTGGTTTGAGTGCATCTAAGTCTTACCATCTCACGTTTCTCAAATTATTAGGTATATTAAATATGCTAAAGAGGACTATCAAAGCTAGTTGAGCCTACCGACACATCACAAATCAGATATGCAAACCATCTCTTCTTGTATTATTATTATATTTTTCAAAAGTTCGGAGAGCTTGTTAACACAACGGTAATAATATCATTTACTACTTAACGTAGAAGAAGAAATAATTTTCAAGGGACATTTTTTCTTAAATGAAATTTTTTATTCAGTCACCCCAGTCATTTTCAGTTTTCGGGTAAATGGCTATCTCATATGTCTATAGGTAGATAATAGGACCAAACATATATAAAAATACATGTCCCTCGAACTTAAGTAACCGACATAATTTTAAGCGAAAGAATTAAACAAAACACACAACAGACGCTCCAGTCACTTTCAGTTTTCAGGTAAATGGCTATCCCGTATGTCTACAAATAGATAATAGGACCAAACATATACAAGTATAATCGAACGACCGTATAACATTTCATTCGCCAGATGTGTATCAATCGAACGACCGTATAACATTTCATTCGCTGCCGCAACCTCGGGAGAACCAGTTCCAAAACCCCATCAGAGCTACCATGCGATGATCGCTTAAGCTAGTGAGATTCTCTTCATAATCATGAGATGATTCCCAAACCTCATGATTATCAATAAACGGTACTGAAGAAGAATCAACAAAGTGACCATCATCCAATTAAACAAAACTATATCAGATGTTTCTGGATGATCATCATTTACGTCATTATTATAATTAGAAGCCCTTGGTGTGAAAAATAATTGATCTTCCAAGTAAGCATGGAGTAAAAGAGTTAAATAAACTCTCATAATCGAACATCCAATCAGGACCCTTGCTAGCAGGAGGTGTTGTGTAGCGTTTGAAATTAACATGGTACCATTCTTCAACACAAACTGAAGAGAAATTGAAAAATCGGTTCCTAGGCTATGCGTAGCCCAAAAAGCAACCCTCAATAGCCTTCTCCTTGAATTTTCCCGCATCTAGTTGTAACATTGTACAAGGATATCCAAAATGCTATAAGAACTTTAAGTTAGGTTTGGGCATTTTTAGAAGCTCGTAACTTGTCTTTTGTGGCTTGTTAACCGTCAGAACAAGATTGAGCGTGCAGCAAGCAATGTTCATAGCCTCATTTCAAAATGAAACAGGAAGCTTTGATAAAAGAAGTCCAATATAGCATGGAGCACTATATTCTCGATGTATTCCTTTCTGAATACAAAAGAAGTCCAATATAGTATTTTTGAACTCTATACCATTTTCACTCTGAATATGTCTCACCTTGTGTTTTTAAAGAGATTCGATCTTTGTGATTAAGTTCTGGACAAGAACCAGTGTCTGATTTTTAGAACTCATAAATAAAACCCACGAATACCTCGAGTAGTCATCGTTGCCAACTAAACAGTACCAATCTCTAGTAATACGTGCACGATTCACAGGACCACACAAATCCATATGAAGTCGTTCTAGCGGAGTAACAGAGGAATTAAATATCTTCGTTGGGTGTGACTTCTTCTTCTGTTTTCCTTTCTTGCATGCGACACAGTGATCGGTCAACTTGAAATATTTTAGAGAAACCCCATCCACCAAATCATTCGCCATCAGATAGTTCATCTCTTTACATGAATGTGACACATACGTTTATGCCACATAATCGAGTCTATCTCAGTTGCCTTAGAGACAAAACACGTTTCAACTTATGTAGAGGTCGATACTTTAGTACTCATATTCTGTACATAAATGTCTTCTGGAACGACATACCCTGGTTTGAGTATTATGCACTCCTTGTCGGTAAACACGGTGGTGTATTTTTTATCACAAATTTGAGAAACACTCAACAAATTGTGATCCACCTTGTCACAATAACTTATTTTTTCAAAGGTAATACTACCGTTTGATACATTTCCTTCTTTCGTAATCATGCCCCAGAATTACCCGTAAACGCTACATAACCCTCTTGTATATTCTTCACAATGGTTAGTAGATTAAAATTTCTAGTTATGTTAAGAGAGCATCCACTATCCATGATCCAGTTTTCACCTGAGGATAAACTCTACAAATACAAGAAACATGATTAGTCCAAAAAGGCAGCCCAACCCTCAGTCATGGGCACCACTTTCATTTCAACAGAAGGTTTAATCTTAAGATAATCCAAATGTGGTTTAGACACTTGTGAATATGTCAAGGGTCTCTTAGACTTGCGTCTTAGATATGCATCCTGAACCACGATTGTGTTTACATTTTCCCAAATTGGTTGTGTTGAAATAAACAACTTGGGCTTTAATTTAACTAACACTTCATTAACATGAACCACCTTGCATGGATTCACATTATGAAACAAAATCTAAGTCTCATCAACCAGAGAGAATGGTTTCTTAAGAATTTCCTTTACTACTGGAATTGGTTTGGGTTGTTCCTTGGTCACTGAATTAACAATTTTTACTTTCCTAGCTCCACAATTTCTTACAACATGCCCTTATTTTCCACATAAGAAACATGCCCTCATATCCACGAACACACGTTGCGGTTTACAGAAGATTGTGATACAAGAGGCTGACACGAATCACTTGAACCTTTAACAGTATCATCATCATTAAACGTCACAGCGTTATCTTTTTGTAAAAAACCATGTTTGAACAGTTTGAAAAACATTGTAAAGTTTCGGTTCTAGTAGAACTAACAAACTTTACATGTGTAATAGTATTAATATGTAGTTTCAAAATTGGTCAAAGGATAAGATTGTTTAACGACTTGGATCCTGCGAAAGCTTGTTCATGATCATTCAGTTTCGATGTTTCATTTTGATAGACGCTTTCAATCAGCTCTGGTTTGATCAAATTAAGCGGAATGTCTTTCTCATTAAAAACTTTTTTAAGACCATTTAATTTAAACACACGACCTCTATTTACATTAGCAGGAGTAGGATTGATGAAACACATCAAATCCTCATCAGAAATTCTTTGTTTTTCTGATCTCTTGGGTTAAGGCTTTGAAGATTTTAACTTGTTCATCTTAGATATAGTTGAACCATACACAGCTTCCTCAAACTCTTAAGGATCACACATAATGTGATTAGAACGTGAACGCGACGTTCCTTGTGTACAACCTCATGTTCAATTACATCATCAATGATAACCTCCTCAACAAAAACTTTATTACTTTGAATCTAAGGTCCTTGAGTTGATGAAAAAATAGAAAAAAAAATTTCTTCACTTTGTTTAGGGATTTCTCCAATTTAATGACAGGTCCACTGTTCTTAAATGAAGACATATTTGGAGATTTGTCAAAAATATCAACTTCTTCATTTCCAGAAAATGAATTTTGTGAATATTAATCGTGAAACGGTGGAGGAACAAAAAGCCTAAACCATTTTTAGAACCCTTTTTTTATCAGATACTTCGATTATTTCATTTAACAAAAAGGATGAATTTTTAAATTTCTCTAGCTTACTCTTCAACACAAGAACTTCATTTTCAAGCTAAGTTATTTTTTTTCTTTGATTGAAGATTTCTTGGAAATGTTTATCATTGATAATCATTTTTCCTTAAAGTTCGGCTTTCAAGTAAGGATTACTATTTGACAACTCATCAATTTTAGTATTAGATTTCTTTGTAAACCTGATGATTTTCTTTAGTTATCTTTGATTAAAACAAGTTCTTTCAGCAGTGAATCATTTTGTGCATGAATCAAGTCATGTTTTGACTTGAGTTCCTCACAAAATATCACAAGACATAGTTTCAGATATTTTAATGGAATGAGCTGAAACATTTTCCGTCAAAGTAGAGACAGAAATAGGACTAAACTCATCAAATCTTGGCCATACATGCAAAAGAAGTTGGATGCATGTTGCATGAAATATTAGAATCTGATTCAGACTCTGATTCGTTCTCGGTAGTAAACCCATCTCCTTGAGCATCTTGAAAATTCTCAGCTTGATCAAACATGGCAAGATTAGCTTGATTTCCATTACCCAACAGTCGTTGATTCCAATCAATCCCGTCAGCTATGAGCAATGCTTGTGGACCAGCAGCTTTGGAAGAATCTCCCATGGAAGCTTTTTCAGTTGAATCAGAATACTTCTTGGCCGAGCTTCTGTCTTGATTACGAGGTCCATTGTATTCCTTCTTCGGCTTATCACACTCTTGGAAAAGTGCCCAAATTCTTGGTAGTTATAACATCTTACCTTAAGCTTGTCAAAACCAACCCGCCTATTTAAAGTTGGTAAATCTTTCCAAGTTCTTTGCATGAACTTCTTTATTTTATGCACGATCATTGCCATATTCCACTCCAGGTCCATTAAATCGAAATCATCTGGATCAATCTGGTCATATTCTTCATCAGTAAGTTTATTCGTGGCAATTTTACCACTCACTAGATTCTCGTATGAACTCATGAAAGCACTTAGAAAAGCAAAGTGTTGTTAGGCTTCTTTCATGTTCACATTTGGTGGTTGAGTAAAAACATTACTATCACCAGTTGATCCACCATAATTTATATTTGAACCAGACGCCATGAAACAAACATATGGCATTGGTTCATTAAGTGAAGATGACACATCTAGAAAAGTTTAAGAGAGCAAATTGATGATTGGGGTTGTTGTACTACTTAATTGTAAAGATCCACCATACAAAGTTGGATCTTGGTTTTCTTTAGAAGACTTTTGACCCTTCATATCATACTCTCATTCTTTAGTTTTCTACATAAACACCATAGCAGTTAGATCTTCATTTTGGAAGAAACTGTTTTCTTTCAGCATGAGCTGAAAAGTTGAATAAGAACCCGGTAGAGCATTCTTGACAATGTCAATCTTATCTGTTTTAGATGGTTCCATTTCCAGCTTGTTCATCTCAGCAATGAGATGATTAGACCCGGTCAGCATTTCCTTAACTGTCAATCCCTTCAACAAATTAAAGTTTTTGAATTGGAACTTTAACATAACTTTAACTTAGCTATCATCTTGATTTGTTGGAATAAAGATGCACATATCTTAATACTTCCCACCCGGTGGAAAATATTATCTGGTAAAGCCATTATCAAAGTAAAATATGCTTTTGTTTTGATTTCTAATGCCGTTTTCTCTTCCTGAGTATAAGCATTAAAAGCTTTTGGTTCAAACCCAGTTGTTGCATCACCGATCAAAAGAGAAATATACACATTATCAAGACATCTCGAACTAGATGTACGGATCCTAAATGTGCTTGGAATCTTGGTTCCTACTTAGAAAAGTCACCGAATTTCATCAACCAAGTACATTTATATTGTGAACCGATTTCAGCGTATAAGTGCATCATCATCATATTTTGAGATACTAAAGCATAAAATCCAGCCATTTAAAACCCTTTCCCCATTTGCACTCTCCACCGTGCATCTTACCACAAGTGTTACACAACCTATTCTCCAACACTTTCTGTTTTCTTATCTCTGGGGTTCCACATCTAATTACCAGGTCGCTTAGCAGGAGCGATCCATTTCTTTTCGTTCTTCTTTTCTATTACCACCACATCATCCGCCGTCAGATCATCATAAACCATATATGCGAGTTCAATAACAGGGTCGAAAGTAGGAGGTTTATTAGTCCTAACTAATGTGCGGACATTCTGTGGAAGCCCCCTTACGTAACACTTGATTTTCTTGCCTTTGATATTCACCATGTCGGGCACAAACCTAGACATGCGGTTGAATTCAGTTATGTATTCGTGGTGTGTCATTTTGCCCGCCTTCAGATTCAGAAACTTCATCTCAGCCCTCTCAACCTCAGCATCAACACATAACCTCCGTATCACTAACTCCTTCCGGTCATCCCATCTCATCGCCTTAATCTCCTCTCGAGTCTTCCTCTTCTCCACAGTTTCCCACCAGTACATAGCTTCATCTACGAATGACTGGGTAGCGTATCCAACTGGTTGGTCAGGACGATACTCGCTAATTCAGAAAACCTTGTCCATGGAGGTTATCCATTAGAGAGTACGATTGCATCCCCCAAACCATTTAGTTTCGGTGGGTCGCAACCTTTGAGCAACTTATAGTTACACCCACCTCGGCCTCTCTTTCTCTCTTCAACTTTCACAGATCGAACCTCACTCAAATCACCTTCCCCATCATCGGCTTTCTTACTATCATCCACTACCCTTTCAGAGGTCCTCACAAGACTTCCAGCAGACCTTTCAGGTTGTAGGTTCTTTACTGTAGTGGCTACAGCTTGAGCCATGGTGGCCTAAACAGCGGATCAAGTTGATACCCCTCATTGATGTTCGGATTCTGTCAAGCTGCACTTCCTTCTTCCATCGTGTTAGAAACTGACTCTACAGAAGGTTCTCGGGTAATGCGTGGCCTACCACGATGTCCTTGACCAACCACGTCCCTTGCATCAGCCATTTGTATTCTATAAGGAAACACAAACATCATCACTCAAGGAACTATTTAGTACAAGAATAGTAAGACTAACAGATAATAACAATAGCCAGCTTGGATTAGCCAATCACGTTACTCTCCGTGTCCTATACACTTCCCTTTATTAGTCCACTTGTGCTGGATTCTACTTTTAACAGTTAGATAATCAAACATTCTACATAATTACATACTCCTATCTGTAGCAATTAAGCTAACTTCCTTACACATCCTTACATTACACATGAAATTAGTCAGGTACTTTCCTTTTACTTAGCTTGTTTGAGCGACACATGGATTTCCTGGAGTGATATCTTCTTTCTCTTCTTACTTAAGTCCCACTCTCTGTTCGAGTCCATGTATGTAGGATGCTTATTTCTCTCAAACTTATGCTCTGATACTAGCTTGTAAGGCCCTAAACCCTACATGGACCTTGGATTTACTCATAAACACAGTTCTATATATCATAGTTAATTAATTTTTTTTCGCGGAATAATAAACTTCAACCATATATATTACATAACATTTAAAACCTTGCCTTATCATTTTTCAAATTTGTCTTTCAAAATAGAACATATCAATAAATTTTTCTTTAGATTCCAGTATCTTCGTTCCAACGCCATATGTCCGTATCAAGAGAGCTGCCTCAACTTATTCACTGCGTGCATACTAAAAGTCAGTTACGCTGAGTGAGTTATACTTAATCAGGCAACATACAATACATTCACATACTTACATACATATATATATATATAATTTCATACCATATACTCTGTCTCATATATTATTAGGGTACGATCTCTTCTTTCTTAGATATTGTTAGGGTCTGGTCCTTTCTGTCTCAGATATTATTAGGGTCTGGTCCCTTCTTTCTATACAATCTTACATACTTTTCTATACATACACATTCCATATATACGTTTCTTTACATACTCATTCCATACATATTACACATTACCTTCCTTTACAATACGTGCAATATCCGAAGATCGTTCACACACCGACAAGCAATTATTCATACATCAATAAATATAACTATCACATCTATCATTATGGCTTACACTTACCGCTTAACGTAAGTGAATTAACATTCACCTTGAGTTTGCACACAGCCCCGAAAACATAACAAGGAATGGGGCTAGAAACTCATCTAGATTATGTTTCTCTCTGAGTTTATAGTAATACCCCTTTTTAGTTGTGCATGGCTAACTGGATAATAATTAGAAGTATCAATTAACTATTTATAACTATATCATACTTCAAATTTATTGTAACCCCTAACTACTGGTGTCCGGGGGTGGCGCCCCTAGCAACGGGGTCTAGGGGCGGCAGGCCCTAGCAGGGTCCAAGGGGCAGAGCCCCTGGCTGGTGTGGAGCTACCAGGTCATCTTGGAATAATTTTATTTTCATTAACTGCATTTACACAAATTTCATTGGAATTCTTAAATTATTATTTTATTCGCTATCTCATTCGTATGATATTTGCTAACACATTCGTTATGCTGAACGACTTCATTCGTTATAACAAATTTTCTGATTCGTTAAGAAATCTTCATTCTGGTTTAAGTATCATCTGTTATACCATCCGCTATCTCATTAGGTATGATGAATGGTTCCTTTCGTTATAGCGAATGGCTACATTCGTTACTTTATCAAGGCGGATGATGAATAATGAATGAGTAGTCCATTCATGACCTCTATCAGACGAATGAAGGGTTCATTCGTTATGCATGCATTCTCATTCATTATGATTGCCTAATGAATGACTTGCGATTCATTCAATCATGATGAATGAGATTCGATCTTTTCCAAAACTTTGACTCAGGGGTCAAGGTCAAAATTTATATGAACAACACAGTCAACAATCTCCATATTTTCAATTAACTTTCGAATCACGATCAAACAACACAAGTTTGGTATCATTGGTCTCGTATTAACAGCGCCAACTAACCCTGATCACTCAAACATCCAAACATTCTTGCTTAATGGGGTATTCGATTGATGTTCATATACAGTTCTTTATACCATCGGGTAATCTATCAAACATTAATTGATTGCACTGTGAATCATTTCGTTTGATTCGTTTTTACCATTTTTGTGTATATCTAAGAATACTAAATGAACCGAGCATAAACGAACAAGTTTCCGTTATAAACTTACCTTTAATGAATTGGTTTCACGAACCCAGTCTAAGCTTGATGAAGGTTTTTGCTCGTTACGAAGTTCTAGCACCAACAAGCTTGGGTTTTGACCTTCGGATCTTGTCTCGGGATATAGGAGGGTGTTTGTGTGTGTGTGTGTGTTTTTTTTTTGAAGGTGTAGGCTATGTTGTAGAGATAGATGAAAATGGAGAGAATTAGGGTTTAAGGGGTATTTATACTCCCTTAAGCCCATGGACCTAAGGCCCATTACAATCCCTTATCCATCTTTTAATATCCAATCCCACCCTCTTATAGTTCATTTATCTAAACTGATACACGACACGTTATTGAATAAATGAATATTCTTTTATTATTCTTATCGAAAGTAGGATGTTACATCTTAGGCCAAAGAATACCACACCAAACGTCATACGAAGCATAACTTAAAACCGTCAAATGTGACTATTTTCCTTTGTGAATAGAAAATGGTTGCACTCCTACAATTATATTGCATAAAAGTCATGATGGTTCATGCAACGTATGACTCCAAGATTCAATGTTTATATTATGGTTTCAATTGAAAATTAAGTCATGGTGATACACGAATAATCGAGTTTCAACTCGTTTTCTGTATTTATATATTCATTTATTATTATGGTTCTGACTGAAAATTCAAAAAATCATGGTGATACATGAATAGTCGAGTTTCAATTCGTTCTATTTATTTATATATTGCTTTACTATTGTGGTTTAAATTAAATATTCGAAATGCCATGGTGATACATGATAGTCGAGTTTCATTTTGTTTTCTATATTTGTATATATTCATTTATTCTTATAGTTTAATTTAAGAATTCGCAAACTCATGGTGGTACATGAACACCCAATTTTCAGTTCGATTTCACTGTCTATATTATGTTTGTATTGGGATACGAAAATCCATGGTGATTCATGGATATTCTGATTTCAAATTTGATATGGTTTTCAAAAGATGTTTTAAAATTTAATTGAATAGTTATTGAAATGCGAAAACTCATGATGGTTCATGAACATTTCAATTGTGATTTCAAATTTTGTTTCATGCGATTTTATTTCTTTATTTATTTTTTAAGATTTATATCGATTGATTCTGATTTTAAAAAAATGTTTCAAGCAATGTTTCTGTTGGTTGCTAATACGAATTTCATATTTATGTTTCATGTCACGCAAATCCATCACGCTTCGTATCATGTGTAAGGCCCCGGTCCCGGTGCCTTACATTGGCGTTGGATTTACTCATAAACACAATCCAGAATATCATTGTTAAATTTAACTTTCGCGGAATAAATAAAACTTCAAAATACATTACAAAACATTCAAATATTGTCTTTAAAACATAACATAAAACATCATATTTAAAACATCCTTTCTTCCATCTTCAAAAGCCATCTTTTCAATCCATGCCATGTGCCATCCTCATGCTAGCTCATTAGGCATATTCCATGCGTGCATGTTAAAATTCAGCTACGCTGAGTGAGTTCTAGTTACTCGAGCAACACACAATACATCCACATACTTGCATACTAGACGGGTGTCCGCGCGATGCAGCGGGTGCTTGACCCTATTAATCACATAAAAATATGAGTGTTTATGGTTCGGTTAAAACCTTGAAATCCTTTAAGCCGGTCATTGGTTTGACTTCTTTTTTCTTTTTCTTTTTCTTTTTTACTTTCTGTTAGTTGGTCGGTTTCAAATATTTTAAAACTTAGTGAACGATTGGTTCACGGTTTATACTGTCAACCGACCATATGACATCTGACCAGATTGTAAATGTTAAATGCATTTTAATCTTTTTTATTATTAATTATTAGATATGTTTAGTTATATATATATTAGATATAGTTAAAATGTAATTGAACATAAATCTTTTTATTACAAATAAATTGGCAATACAACTTTAAATTAACCTAATTGCAATATGATTTTTTTTGTGAAATTTGTTTTTATCATTTATGTGGAAAAAATTATCATTCTTTATTTATGATCCTCTCAAGTATCATATTATGTTGGTGTTTAGTTATAATTGATGGTACATTTAAATTAATAATTATTTTAAACTAAATTTATTATTAAAGTTTAAACTGTGAAACCAAACTGAAACCAAGCCGTTGGTAACGATTCGGTTTCAACTTTCAATGGTTGAGTTTGGTTTTGGACGATAAGAAATCAGTATTAACGGTTGGGCTCACAAGTTTAACTTAAAATCATTAAAACCGACACTAAACACCCATACATAACATATTAATTTATTTAAATTGGAAAATATTATAATAATATCATATTCATATTAAAGAGAATAAAATGTTCTTTTTTATGATGTAATTTTTTTATACAAATATTAACGTATGAAAAGGCGTTAGTCGTTTAAAAACCATGGGTGAGAAGCTAGTTTAAAGTTTAAATTAAAAACATAATATAGTTAAACATGATGGACCAAACTTGTAAGTTGAATAGATTGTGCATGAAAGACAAGTTTACCCACACTAACATATGTACCTTATGCATTAGCAATTGTAAATCCCTTCAAATCAAGTGTCTTAATTTGCCCTTGTTTGGTGTATTATATATAGTATAGATATACGTATCCGAAGATACATATTCATACTTAACCTGTTACCATACATACATACATACATACATACATACATACATACATACATACATACATACATACATACATACATACATACATACATACTATCACTTACCTCAATCCACCGAGACTATTTTCATAGTTCGCCATCTTTACATATACTCAAAGTCGTGAACACGTAAAAGGTCCATAGTCCTTACCTATGTTCACCATTCATGGTACGTACGAGGTCCGCGGTCCCTCCCTATACCATGCTACAATAACAACACGTACAAGGTCCGCATTCCTTCCCTATGTTGCCACCTATTCCATAACACGTACTATGTTCGCATTCCTCCCCTATTCTATTACATTTACACCACATATAAGTTCCGCAGTCCTTTTCTCTGCTGACTCCTATCTACAATATGTATAAGGCCAACAGTCCTTATCTACGTTGACATCTATCATCTATAATACGTATAAGGCCCACAGTCCTTAACTACGCTATCACTGCCACGTCAATGTCCAACAGAAGTTAGAGGTATTTGCCATTCTAAATTACTATGTCAGACGTAGTGCCCGCATACCGTACATACACCTACTTACACGTACCACGTAAAGTAAGTTACAATGTAACATATGGACACACTTGGCATCCCTCACATTAGTCTTCTAACCATAACCTTCCCTGGCGATACGTGCAATATCAGAAGAGCATTCATGCACCGACAAGCATTCATTCATATCCCCATTATAATAACTGTCACATAAATCATATATGGAATTCACTTACCACTTAAGGTAACTGTATTACTAATCACATCGAGTATGCACACAGCCCCAAAAACATATCAGAGAAATGGTGCTAGAAACTCACATGTGAACGATTCCTTTCTGAATTTACCGTTATTCTTAAGCTATGCATGGCTAATTGTGTATCAATCATAGTATCAATTAACTACTTCTAGCTATACCATACTTCTAAGTTATTGTCACCCCTAGCTATGGGGGTCCGGGGGTAGCGCCCCTGGCAGCAAAATTCTAGGGGCTGTAGCCCCTAGCGGGGTCCAAGGGGCAGTGCCCCTGGCTGGGGTTAAGCTTGGAAAAAATTTATTTTCATTAATAAGTCTTTACTAAAAACCTCATTAGAAAACTAAAATTTAATTATTTAATCAATTCACATCTTCGTTTTAAACGTTACTTTTTTTTATTATTAAGAGGTTCCTTGTCCTTGACATATTTACTGTACAAGTCCATAATCCTCGCTCACATACGTATACGTCATATATGTATGTTATATATATATATATATGCATACATAGTTACATGTTTACATATACAGTATACACACATGTATACGCGACTCATGCATATATGGTACAGATACATACATACACACTATACATATACGGTACATATAAATAAATATACGGCTTTTTTCAATACATAAACACTTATACGGGTATTCATACACGCGTATACACTTATACGCATGTACATCCCCGCGTATATACATTTATACGCCTGTACATATAAGCATATACACTTATAAGCACGTACATATACGTATAAACACTTATACGCATGTATATATACACATATACACTTATACGGACAACATACAAGCGTATAACTTATACGGACAACATACACGCGTATAACTTATACGGACAACATAATGCACATACACTTATATGAACATGAACTTATGCGTTGGCATACACTTATACGGCCATATTTACACGGCCGTATACTTATACACCCATACGCGCAGACCAGCTTTCTCTTAACGCGTTTTTGTGGTTTTTTTTCGATTCCGGCTCCGTCAGCTGCCGTTAACCACCATGGTTGATCGGGGTTTGATCGTTTATATTCTAGGTAGCTTCGGGGTATCTAGATCTGAGCTAAGGTGGCCCTTAAGCTCGTTTTTGGTTGATTAAACACTCGAATAAAGCTAGATCTTGATCCAAATGACCATACGGCATCCCGGGCCTGCGATATCGGGTTCTAGTATATTCGTACAGCTGAGATAAATCATTTCTTACCTTCAGTTGGTCTCGGATCGTTGAAAGGATTAGTGTAGAGAGTGTTTGGCTTAAGTGTGTGTTTTTGAAGGTGTTGGCTATGGTGTAGAGATGGATGGAAATGAAAATGATTAACGATTAAGGGGTATTTATACTCTCTTAAGCCCATGGACCTTACGCCTATATTTCCTTTTTAGTCCATAACTAAATCCATCTTTAAGGCCTACCATCATTTATCTTTATTAATATATTATTATTATTACTCTACTAACTCAGTTAATTCTTCCGACTTAAATAATATATTAAATATTATTTATAGAAATTCAGGATGTTACATTATGCGTTCTTGTTTTCCTGGGTGTGGCCCTCGAAACTCAACCCTCCAAAATGACAGCCCAGACTATCAAGCAATTGGTCGCCATGGTCCCGACCATGATAAACCAAAATTCATCAAAACCCACACCATCTACAACAATAAACACAAAAACTATGTTGTTACTAACCCTTTACGCAACCCAATGCCGTACCTTACACCAAATCACACCAACAATTCTCAGAAAGACCGAACATGTTTTCCCCATGCAATACCTTACCCTACATCCCCTTTACACTTAAATTTTATTTATTCATTTTATAGCATCAATACTTAGTGTTTTCATACTTATCAAATATCTTTTTATTAAATAAAACCAATGTATACTTTTCCATATTTATTTCTTTTATGAACACATTATACTAATAATTTCAAATACTTGATTATTTTAAATAATTAATTAGTACATATTTAAACAAGTTTATTTTCTTTAAAAATGACTTTAAGTCAAATCTAATGGTTTGTTGTTGTTGTTGTTGTAGTCATCATTGCTATTGTTATTAGAATCTCTATCTTTGTGATCATTACTATTATTTATATTATTATTATTATTTGTATTATTATTATTATTATTAGTTTTTCAAGGAAATATTTAAAAGAAAATAAAATAAAATATACTTCAAATAAGTCTTAAGCCCTTAGAGGTTCTTATTTTCAACGAGTCAGTTTATCTAGCGACCCTCTATTTTCAAGGTTGCCGCTTACACGAAACCTTTAAGTTAAAAATTTTCATAAAGTTTCGTAAACTTTAGAGCTAGCTAAGAATTGTTTCTAATAAAAAGTATTAGTATTAAAGAATTACGTTTTTGTAATCGATTTTCACAAACTTAAATGAATCTAAAAAATCATTTTTCCCCGTCTTTGTCAACACCAATGATTTCAGTTAAGAAATCATGGCACCGCCTCCATAATAATTTTCATATCACAAACCCACCTTCGAGAAGACAAGCATCGCAAGTTGAATGTATTTCATTCTTTCTTCTTTGTGTATATATATATATATAAGTTTGGTTATAATATATATATATATATATATATAGGGGGAGGTTAAAATAAAAAGTGAAGTGTGTCTAAGAAGTGCAGGAAGTGATCTAATGGTTAAGATTCATTGTAGTGTTTTTTCAAGGTGTGTTTAATTTTTAGACTTGTTTTATAACACTCTAGGGGCGTAATCGTCTAGTGTGTTTTATTATATATGAAAACATTATCAATCTATAATTATCAAATTTTTAATCCAAATTTAAAACACAACACTAAAAACATCACAATATATATTACAGTGTCTTTTTTTTTTCAAATAATAATCAAAATTTAAAAGTAAATTTAAAACACAACACCAAGTAAAAAAACACACTTTATTAAATAAAACACACTGGTGAAATAAAAACACACATAATTCTGCATCAAAAGTTCTCAGCGCCGCCTCCGTCTTATCGGCCGGTGTCGCGGCCTTAATTCTGTCACAAGCAACTTTAGTTCCTACTTTTTGCTCTTAAATCTTTCGATCTTCAATGGCACACTCTTCTTATTCTTCATATTTGATTTCAAATCATTGTTATTCTTAAGTCCTCAATGTCCTCATGAACGTTGGTACCTTGACGGCGTTTAAATTGAACGAATCGGAAACCGGGTCGTAAAAAAACGGGATCTTTTTGTTGAGGTTTCAAACAATTACGGTGAAATTGAATTTCGTACTGAGTTTGTTTGATGCAGTTAGGGTAATTGAGAGACGTGAAGGGTGGATACTACTAGATATGAGATTCGTTGTAAAGCTGAGCCTTGTTGGCCGAAAACGTAGGTTTTGGGGTGGGGCGACGGAGGGCGAGCTTGGAGGCTGGATAGAGATTATTTGTCATTAAAGGTTTTGGGATGGAGCGGTGAATTGATGTGTGTATTAATGGGGAGTGGTTAGATGAGATATATTTGAGATGATGGAAATTGTGGTGGCGGTGGACATTGAAACAAGGAAGATGGAAATTATGCTCTCTGTGTTCAAATAGAGAAGATATTTATAGTTAATTTTAAATTAATTCCATAAATAACAAAAATAACTATGGACAATCATACACTTATGTTATATTCTTAATCTAAGGGTCAAGATCTCTTCCTACCCTTCTTATAATCGAAATAATTCTATGTTTCTAGTTCTATCGAAGGTTGTTTATGATATTTATATTTAAGTTTGGTTATCTACTGATTGTTGAGCTATTTTCATCGGTATATACTCTAAAGCACTAAACACACATACATGCATCATTTATAGTACATAGTTTCTTTATATAATCGGTTTACCTTTGATATCTCAATCTCATGGTCTATGACCGATTTCCCATAAACGTAATCGTTTAGTGGAAATTAGGACTAGGAACATAGTTGTGTATATAATTATCTAATATTTATTGTATTTAATTTTAATATTTGAATACGTTATCATATGATTCTTTGGTAGGTTTAACGTTAGAGTATGCCAAGTAGCAATGGATAGAAATCTTGAACTCTCTAGATTTAGTGTTTTACATTTCATTGGGGTATGGTTTATAACCTTAAATCTTGTATTAATTAGATGCCTCGGGTCCGGAGACTATGGGTCTGTATGCGATTTATCATCTAGATATTCACAATTCCTATGTGAGGTTGTGAATATTAAAAAACCTAAGAAAGAGCAAACCCGCAGTTATTTGCCACATAAGTCATTAAACTTGACCATTACGTACTTAAAGTACAAATACACTATTGACTTGATCATCCACTCTGTTAGCCATGTGGGGTCCCCTAGCTCGCAACTCTTTACCACTAAGAAACGTATCACAAGGGACACGCCACATGTAAACCCTACAAATGAATTCATGCATACTCACCTATGGTGATGGGTTAGGGGTATTGCTTGATAACAAGGGTATGTCATGTTGTGCGGAACAATAGCTAATTAATTAATTATACCTTAATCATATCTAATGGGTGCTTTGGTAGACTTTGATGCTTAAGCTTAGGTGGATAAACAATAACCTTGATCGTCTTAACTATTCATGAAAAAAAGAGCAATATAAATTTCAAATCTGCTAATTTTGAGGTTTATGTCAAGTTGGGGTATTCTGGCCCGGTAAAAACTGAAAATAAGCGGGTCTTAGTTGGATCTTATTTTTCCCGATAAATATTAAAGCATGGATTTAAGTGGAAAATAATATTGGTAATCGCGGTTTTTGCGTTCTTCTAAAATTTTAAATTAATCTATATGTTTTTAAGTCTATATTTTCCGATTTTGATTGCATTGCATTAGAATTTTTTGGGGACGAAAAAAGAGCAAGTGTGGGGATATTTGATATAATGATAAATATATATTTCCCTTGTATATTTTATATAATATTTAATTAGTTTTTGTTCGTTTTTAGTTACGATTTGTATGCTACTAACATTATTATGTTTTGTAGGTTTCGGAAGTTGATCGTGGAAATTATAATGAATGAGCCTAATCGTTGTTATTATGTATCATTCGTTATATTTGTTTAACGAATGAAGTAAAGCAAATGAGTCATTCCCTATACTATTAAGTTATGTTAGGGATTCAAGACTAAAGGATCCCATTTATTATGACATGTATAACGAACGGGTATCATCTTCTATATATAGTGTGTTCCTGATCATAATTTATAACAAGTGTGTGAATTATTATTATTATTGTTATCAGAGTGTCGTTACGCTGCCTGGTTATTCTTTCAACACACACACTTCACATAAACGTATTCAATCACCTATAATATATAAAATAACTAGATACAAAAGTATTTGAAATCGATTCTTCCGTATAGGTTTCTCAAGTGGTAACATGGCCTAGATATTTGATTATTGAGGTGAATTGGATGTTATTTGCTATGAATTAATGAGAATTCATTAGTTAATTGTTATAGTTTGAGATTTGAAACTAGGTTGATTGATTTTGGATCAATTATCACCGCGCAATGGATAATTGAGTTCATTTGGATCATACAGTTCGTAATCAGATCTGTGATATTTGTGTAAGTTTAATAGGTTAATTGAGGTTGAATGAGTTGGAATTGAGGTTATTTAGTGTATGTACAGAACAAAGTGTTCTACGTATGGTTTTGATTGAATTCAGACGAGTTTGGAAGATAAATAGTGGTTCAGATTAGACATGGTTTGTTCGTAGTGCTTGCAGATTCAAAGCTTCCTGTTCAATTCAAACGAACGGACGAACCAAACATTGATTGAAGCAGCATTAATAATGCTTGCAGATTCAAAGCTTCCTGTTCAATTTTGGAATGAAGCTGTGAATACTGCTTGCTACACGCTCAATCGTGTTCTGATGTTTAAAAAGCTATAAAAGACGATTTACGAGCTTCTAAACAATAGCAAAACTAATTTAAGTTCCTTGAACCTTTCGGGTGTCCATGCACATTGTTAAACGTAATGCGGAAAAATTAGAGGAGAAGGCTATTGAAGGTTAATTCTTGGGCTATGCATCGCCTAAGAAACTTTTTTTTCAGTTTTTCTTCGGTTTGTGTTGAAGAATGATACCATGTAGATTGTTAAAGCTATACAACAACTCCTGCTGGCAAGGGCCCTGATTGGATGTTCGATTATGAGACTTTATATAATTCTTTTACTCACATAGTTGATCTCCCGGATGAATACTTTGTGCGTGCTTACTTGGAAGATCAAAGTTTTTCCAAACATGGTGCAGTTGACCATGATCATCCTGAAACATCTGATGTTGTTTCTGCTTCTTCGGATGATGGTCCTTTTTTAGATTTTCTTATGCTTCATTCGTTGAGAATCCTGAGTTTACTGAGGTAACTGCTGCTGAAGAGAATCTAACTAATTTAACTAATCATGTTGTTGTGCCTGAAAATCCGATACTTCGGATTCACGCGTATCATACTCAGGACAACATCATTGGTGATCTTGATGTAGATGTTCGTATGTGACATCGGATTGCTAATGCAAGTGATACTAACATATTGTGTGTGTATGCTGATATGCATTCTTCAGGAATCATGAGTATTTTTATTACACTTGTTTGTTATCTCAATTGGAGTCGACAAGTGTTCGTATGACGCTTGAAGATTCTTCGGGGGTTGAAGCAATGCAAGAGGTATTGCAACAATTTATTCGTCTGGGTGTATGGGATCTCGTCGATAATCCTGATCAGGTTAAGAAGCCTATCCCGACTAAATGGGTCTTGAAATTTAAGATAAGAAGCCTATCCCGATTCATAATGAGAAATAAAGCGCCTTTAGTCATGCAAAGGTTTCATCAGCAAGAAGGCATAGATTACACCGAAGTATATGCCCATGTTGCAAGACTGGAATCCATACGCATATTTTGTCCTATGAATCCATCAAGAACATTAAGGTGTATCAGATGGACGTTAAAAGTGTGTTTCTTAATGGGGAACTTCATGAAGAAGTGTTCGTGAAACAACCTCCAAATTTAGAAGAACCTGACTATCCAGATCGTGTTTACCATTTTGATATAAAGATAAATATATATGTTTCCCTTGTAAATTTTATATAATATTTAATTAGTTTTTGTTCATTTTTAGTTAAGACTTGTATACTACTAACATTATTGTGTTTTGTAGGTTTCGGATGTTGATCGTTGTCGAAAAGGGCGAAAAACGAGTCAAAATAGCCAAAATGAGAAGCCGGGACGCGTCAGGAAAGGAACCGGAAGGAGAACCGGTCGGGGCAGGTCAGTCAGACCGGCCCCCTATGTAAGCACGCCGCTCCGCACGACTAGGGAACCAAACCTATCCGCGCGGCGCCTAGAGGAGAAATTTCCAGACATTTTGTTGTTTTTGTTCAGTATTGGGCCATGTTTCACTATATAAACATCCTTAACCTTAACTTGAACAAGACCCTACAGACACCAGATGAATATGGAGATTGTTGGAGCTATTATTCGATATTCTTGGGGGTTTAGAAGGCAAGAGAGCATTCGGTGAAGAGCTACACATTCAAGAGTGAAGATTACGGCATTTATTACCTTTGATTTTCCGTTCTTTATTATTTTCATAATGTTTTCTTATTATATTATTTTGTTTTCTTTTGATTACATGATGCTAGGCTAAACTTATTAAACAATCTAGGTCATGATGAACCTTTGTTTGGTTGAATTTTGATTGGGATTCTTTTCGTTATAGATTTTATATTTGAAGTAAATTGTTGAGTTTTATTAAAGATGCATATAATTACTTGGTTTATTTGCTTAGGTTTATTGTTTCACGTTACCCTTGTTGATTGTTTCATATGATAGGGTTTTGTTAGGTCAATTACTGTGTGTTCTTGACTAATTTGTGTTGGAATTCGAATAAGATCATAGAAATAGTAAAACTAATTAAATAATTAAAATTGAGCTGCTAAACTAAAAAGCTGTAAGGTGAGAAGTTATTGATAGATCTTTGTTGATTAGGATTGCTAGATTTGGTTCTTCGTAAGGAGTCCGGTTAGGCTTGAATTGTCAACTTAGTCTATTAAGTCAATTAAGTTTGCTTAGCTACCTTTGAAATCCGTGCTGTAAAGTAGGATTTCATCATGAAGGTACATAAACATAAATAATTAAAAAACCGTAAGGGAGTTTAATATATATAAAATTGGTGTGTCTTAAAACTTGTTAGAAATTCATAGGTGTCTTCTTGAGAAGGGTCAGGGGTCATGTTCGGGTTTTCTTTCAAGGGTTAATCTTACGATCCAAGTTCCATAACTTAATGTTCCTAGTTAATTGATAACCATAACTTAGGGGATTCTAGCCTAGGTGGTTTTTCATCATCATTTGAAACAGTCAAACTTTTTACGTTTCATTATTTGTCTTTTATTAATTAGTTTAATATATTAGTTTAATATAATATAATATAAAAACCCCCCCTTCAATAATAATATTTAAATAGTCGTGCCAGTTAGTCGAGTCTAAATAGCTAATTACATAATTTAAAGAGTCTCGTGGGTTCGATATCCGGACTTACTTAGTTGTACTAAAGTCAACCGGTACACTTGCCGGTTAGTAGTTCAAGTTAAGTTTAAGAGTCTAGAATTATTACTTAGTGTCTAGATTAGCATATTTTAGTTAATAAATTATTTGACTACTTTTAGCACATCATGTTTTTGACATTTAAATAAGGCTCTTTATGGTCTACACCAAGCCCCAAGAGCATAGTA
>NW_027502345.1:0-44594 GCF_021521415.1 Bidens hawaiensis | reverse complement strand
GCTTCAGACACGGGTTATCGGTGACCTGAGCCTCCATCATGGGTTCTCGGTCAACAAAAGAACACAGTCAACATGAGTTTTCGGTCAGATAGGGTTCTCGGTCACGAGAGTTCTCGGTGACCTGGATTCTCGGTCACCGGAGGGTTTTCGGTCAAAACAATGTTCTCGGTCAACATAAGGGTTCTCTGCCAAGAGTTCTCGGCCACAGTTCTCTGTTGGGTTTTGGGCTTGAGTCTAGTTGGGCCTAGATACCATAAAGGCCAGTTGGGCTCGAACGGTGGGCCGTTGGGCCTGAATTAACTAATCCCACATGAATGCTAATCCCATATCCTCAGTCAAACCAACTAGCCCGTTATCTTAAGTTAAATAACTAGCCCAACTTAGAGAATACGTCGGTTAACTAAAATACCGACTTAATCAAGTAAACGATTAATTAACAAAAATATTTTAACAGTTAGCCGTGCACAATTATAGAAGGTGATAACGATTAACGGCGAACGCAAAAGGATCCAGGTGAGTTTCTATCCCCACTTCCTTGATATGTTTTCAGGGCTGTATGCATACTCGATGTGATTTGTTAATACACTTACCATAAGTGGTAAGTGTATGTCTTATATGATTTATGTATGAATGAATTATTGATGATGCATGAACGATCTTTGGATATTGCATGTATCGTCAATGGATAGCTTAAAGATATGATAGATATATAGATATATGATGTGTGTACATATGGAAGTTATATTTATGAATGTAAAGAAAGGTATGGAATGTATGGTTAGAAAGGGAACGTACCCTAATAATATCCGCGAATGAAAGGAACGGACCATAATAATATCCGCGAATGTAGGGAACGGACCCTAATAATATCCGCGAAAGTAGGGAACAGACCCTAATAATATATGCGAATGTTTTAGGAAAAGTATATGTATATGTATATGTGTATGTGTAACAAGGTAAGAAGGAAAGTATGGTATGAACGTATGAAGAAAGGTAAAGAACTATGTATGAATATGTACCTTCGGGTGCGTATATAAGAATGTATAAGGACGTATTGTATGTTATGATTAACTAGAACTCACTCAACGTAGCTGACCTTTAGTATACACGCAGGTGAGTAGGATGAGGCAGCTCGCTTGAGGGGAACACGTGGCATTGAATAAAGGGCTAGCATCGGGAAACTCAAGACGTTTATGTTTAATGTTTGTTTATATTTTTGGAAGACAAGATGGTTGTTTTAAAACTAGTTATGGTTAATGTAATGTTTTATGAATGTTTTTATATTCTGAGTATGTTTTCATTAACTCTGATGATTAGAACTATGTTGATGAGTAAATCCAACGTCCAAATGTGAGGCTCCATTAAAGGAGCCTTACAAGTTGGTATCAGAGCCATGTTCGAGAGATTTAAGCATCCTACATGCTTAGACTCGAACATAGAATGAAATATCAGTAAAAAAGAAAGAAGATGCCAGTTCAAGAATGCCATGTGTCACTCAAGCAAGCTCAGTAAAGGTAAAGGTATGATTGAATGATGTATGTTAATATTAAAGATAAGATTAATTGATTGATTTCCTTGATTTATTAAATGTTTAAAGTAGAACCAGCACAAATAGGCTCACAAGGGGAAGTGTATAGGACACAGAAAGTAACGTGATCAACTAATCACAGCTGGCCACTGTTATTACCTGTTAGCCTTACTATCCTTTTACTAAATAGTTCCTTGAGTGATGACGTTTTGTTTTCCCTTTTAGAATACGATAGCTGAAACAGGAGGAGTTGCGGGAACTGGGGGAATTGTGAGAGCTGAAGGTCGCACTGGACGACGTGGCAGGACTCGTCGTGCCCAACAACCTTCGATTGAGACAGCTTCCAACACCAGAGATTAGGGAAGAGACCCGAACAACAACGAAGGGTTTCAACTGGATCCCGCAATTCAAGCAGCTATTGTTCAAGCTGTAGCTACTGCTGTGAAGAATATGAATCCTGGAGGGTCTGCTGGAAGCCGTGAAAGAACTGCTGAAGGAGCGGGTGGTGATGGTAGGAGAGATGAGGAAGGAGAGAGGGAGGCCTTGAGTGGGGTTAAGTCTGTGAAAGCCGATGACAGGAAAAGAGGCTGAGGTGGGTGAAACTATAAGTCCTTCAAGGGATGCGACCCGCCGAAGCTAACTGGTCTGGGAGACGCAACCGCTACTCTCCAATGGATAACTACTATGGACACGGTTATCCGCATTAGCGAGTGCCGTCCCGATCAAGCTGTCGGTTATGCCACCAAATCGTTTGGTGATGAGGCGATGTACTGGTGGGAATCGATTGAGAAGAGGAAGAGTCAAGAGGAAATCAAGGCTATGAAGTGGGAGGATCTGAAAGAACTGGTTATGATGAAATTATGTGCTGACACCGAGGTTGAGAGGGCGGAGATGAAGTTCCAGAACTTGAAAGCTAGAACGATGACACACCGCGAGTATACCATCGAGTTCAACCGAATGTCTAGGTGAGTACCCGATATGGTCAACACTGAAGCTAAAAGAATCAAGTGTCATGTGAGGGGACTGCCACAGAAAGTCTGCACGCTAGTCAGGACGAGTAAACCTGCTACTTTTGACTCTGCTGTCGAGCTTGCATAGATGGTTTATGCAGACCTGGCTGCGGATGATGTGTTGGTTGAAAAATAAAAGAAGGATAAGAAGTGGGTTGCTCCTGTTAAACGACCCGGTACTCAATTGTGGAACTCAAATGATAACAAACTGAAGGTGTGGGAAAAGAAGTCGTGCAAAACCTGCGGTAAGATGCACGGTGGCGAGTGCAAGTGGGGAACTAATTCTGATTTGTGTCATAAGTGTGGGAAATCCCACGGAGGGGAATGCCAGTTAGGGTCAAATGCATGTTACAAGTATGGGAAGGTGGGGCATTTTTCTCAGGATTGCCATGCAAAGCCCGCACGTCATAGGTGTGGTCAGACTGGCAATCTAGCAAGGGCTTGCACGGGCGGTGAAACTGGAGGTGGTGAAAAGAATGATGCTGATCAGGCTAGACCAAGAACTAGAGCCACATGCTGACTCAAGAGCAAGCCAAGCAGATTCCGGATGTTGTCACAGGTACGTTTCTAGAAAACGGTATTTCCGCTTCGGTATTATTTGATTCGGGTGCGAACAAAATTTTCGTAGCCACGCCCTTTAGGAAATTAGCTAATAAAATGAGATGTTGCCGAGTGTGTGAAACTTTTATAGTAGAAACCTCTAGTGACGCCTCAGTAATAATGAAAATGGTTAATGACTGTAAGATAGAATTTCAGGTACATGAGTTCCCTGTTACCTTGTACGTTATGACCTTAGGAGGGTTCGATGTGGTTTTGGGAATGGATTGGTTGTCTGCGTATGAGGCTCAGATAGTGTGTAAGAGTAGGATAATAAGGTTAAAGTCCTAGGATGGTAGCGCGTTGATGGTTTATGGTGATAACGAAAGTTCTGGGCTTAATGTAATTTCGATGATAAAATCCGAGGGATTGTTAAGGCGAGGTTGCGGTGCCTACCTGGCGTATGTTGTCAACGCTACGGCTGAGATGAAAGAAATTAAAGATGTTCCTATCGTGCGTGACTACCCAGAAGTATTCCCAGAGGATCTTCTGGGGTTGCCACCGGAGCAAGAGATAGAATTCCAGATAGATTTAGTACCAGGAGCCCAACCCGTCGCGACAGCGCCTTACCGTCTAGCACCGTCCGAGATGAAAGAATTGATTTCCCAACTGCAAGAACTCCTCGACAAGAGTTTCATTAGACCAAGTGTTTCCCCGTGGGGCACACCAGTGTTGTTCGTGAAAAAGAAGGATGGAAGTATGAGAATGTGCATATATTATTGCGAGCTTAACAAACTTACGGTAAATAATAGATATCCTTTGCCAAGGATTGATGATCTGTTTGACCAACTGCAAGGTTCGAGTTGGTTCTCACGAATATATCTTAGATCAGGCTATCATCAGCTAAAGGTGAAAGAGGCAGACATCCCTAAGACAGCGTTTCGGACGAGGTATGGACACTACGAGTTCCTCATATTGTCATTAGGTCTAACGAATGCTCCCGCAACATTTATGGACATGATGAATAGGGTGTGTCGGCCTATATTGGATAAATCGTTAATCGTCTTTATTGATGACATATTGATTTATTCAAATAACGAGACTGATCATGTTGAGCATTTGAGAGAGGTTGTACGCTAAGTTTTCGAAGTGCGCGTTCTGGTTACGAGAAGTGCAATTTCTAGGTCACGTGATAAAACCTGAAGGGATTACCGTGGACCCAGCTAAGATTTAGGCGATAACGAATTAGAAGACTCCACTGAATCCGACTGACATACGAAGCTTCTTAGGGTTAGCTGCCTACTACAAGAGATTCATCGAAGGTTTCTCCAAGATAGCCGCACCGTTGACCGGTATGACCCGTAAGACGGTAGTATTTAGTTGGGGTAAGTTCCAAGAAGAAGCTTTTGAGGAACTAAAGAAGAGGCTCACGCAAGATCCAATCATTGCTCTACCCGAAGGTGGCGAGGATTTGGTTGTTTGTATCGATGCTTCGTATCGTGGGCTAGGTTCCGTGTTGATGCAACGAGGTAAAGTAATAGCTTACGCATCTAGACAGTTGAAAGTCCATGAGAGTACTTACCCGACGCATGATTTGGAGCTAGCGACAGTAGTGCATGCCCTTAAGATTTGGAGACATCATCTGTATAGTACTAAGTGTGCTATTTACACAGATCATAAAAGTTTAAAGTACTTCTTCGAGCAGAAAGAGCTAAACATGAGGCATATAAGATGGTTAGAGTTTATAAAGGATTACGACTGCGATATTAAGTACTATTCTAGTAAAGCTAATGTGGTCGCCGATGCGCTAAGCCGTAAGAATGAAGAAGTCGTTGCTAAATTGAAGTCGTACCAGCGGATTATGAATTCAAGCATTTTTGAAGAAATCATCAAAGTACCGTTAAAGGTGTTAGTAGACGAAGGGTTAGTGAAGAAAGAGAGAGTTTACAGCCAGCAAGATGAGTTGATAGAAAACACTCATGGTGTTAAGACTAGATTTGACCGCATGTGGATTCCACGCCATGGAGATCTTAGAGGTCGAATCTTAGATGAAGCTCATAAGTCAAGATAGTCGATTCAGCCTGGAGCTACAAAGATGTACCAAGATTTCAAAATAGACTACTGGTGGCTAGGAATGAAGAATGATATGGTGGATTATGTCAGTAGGTGCCTAACTTGTTTACAAGTCAAAGCCGAACATCAGAAGCCTTATGGAAAAATGCAACCGCTTGAAATACCTAAATGGAAATTGGAACACATCACCATGGATTTCATAACTAAGCTACCCCGTACAGCTAAGCATCATGATACCATCTGGGTTACTGTGGACCGTTTGACCAAAAGTGCTCAGATTCTGCCTATACGAGAGGCTATCTCATCAGAGACATTAGCAAGTTTGTTCATAAAAGAGGTTGTGACTAAACATGGAGTACCGTTATCGATCATGTCTGATAGAGATAGTCGGTTTACTTCGAGGTTTTGGAAGAAGTTCCATGAAGCTATGGGAATGAGATTGAACATCAGTACAATGTATCATTCTCAAACGAATGGATAGTCTAAAAGGACGATCCAAACCCTTGAGTATATGCTACGTGCTTGTGTTTTAGATTTTGGTGGAAGTTGGGATGATCATCTGCATCTGGCAGAATTCTCCTTTAACAACAGTTACCATTTAAGTATTGGTATGCCACCGTTTGAGATGCTTTATGGTAGACGATGTAAAATCCCGATATGTTAGGGAGAGATTGGTCAGAAAGAGATTGGAAGTTTTGAAGTTTTTCAAGAAACGTCTTCAAAGTTAGATCAGATTAAAGCAAGAATGAAAGCCGCTCAAGACAGACAGAAGTCGTATGCTGATAAGCGGCGACGACCGATTGAGTTTAACGTTGGTGACAATGTGATGCTCAAGGTCTCTCATTGGAAAGGAATCATTCGATTCAGAAAGAGATAAAAGTTGAGTCCAAGGTACATTGGATCGTTTAACATTTTAGATCGTGTGGGTGAAGTATCCGATAAGCTGGATTTACCCGATGAGTTAGAAGGGATTCATTCAACTTTCCATGTTTCTCATCTGAGAAATTGTCTAGTTGATGACACGTCTCACGTGCCACTAATGGAAATTGAGGTTGATGAACAACTGAACTACATTAAGCAACCCATAGAGATCGTCGATCGCAAGGAGAAGCAACTTCGTCACAAAGTTATACCTTTGGTGAAAGTGATATGGAGGCATCGTAAAGGATCATATGCTACTTGGGAAGCTAAGGATGAGATGCGCAAGTTTTACCCTAATCTGTTCATGTAATAGCTAGGCTTCGGGGACGAAACCTCTTTAAGGAGGGAAGACTTGTAACATCCAAAAATTTCAAGTAATAATATTTTATATTATTTCCTATAATAATCAAGTTAACTTGATTGGCAAAGATATAATAAAATAATAAAGGGAATATAAGTAGGCTAATAAAGGGAATTAATCATAGACCAAAAAGAAAAGATGGGCTTAGGTCCATGGGCTTAAGGGAGTACAAATACCCCCTTAAACCCTATTCCTTTCCATTTCCATCCATTATACACCCTTGCCTACACCATAAAACACACACACCTTGCTACTTACGGACACAAGAGAGAAAAAGTGATCCAGGAATAATCGAGAAAAGATTCTTGATTTAACCTCCGATATTCAAGCAAGTTACACGACCTAAGTTCATAATCAAGCTAGTCGTGACCTTGCAAACGTCTAAAGGTATGTTCTTTACGTTTAAAGTTTACGCTTTTGTGAACGATTAGTCTTGAACTTGAACGTAGTATAGATCGGGTATAAACGAACCATAAAGTAGCAAACTTGATGCTTAAAGTAGACATAAAGGACTCATGGTTAGATACGGTTCATAATAGAAACCCTAGATCTAGTAAAGAACGTTTTATGGTTCAAGGTTTGAGCTTTATACTAGAAACGGACTAGATCTTGATGATGGAATGTTAACGAATGTAAAACGGTTATGGGGACTGAGAAATAGGAAGTCAAAAGTGTGATTTCAAACAGGTTAACTAATACTTGAGGCAAAAATGGATTTAAAGATAGGATAATCCGAGCTGAAAGCATCATACACGGGTTCTCTGTGTCCTGAGCCTCCATCTTGGGTTCTCGGTCAACGCGAGAACTCGGTCAACATGAGTTTTCGGTCAGATAGGGTTCTCGGTCACGAGAGCTCTCGGTAACCTGGATTCTCGGTCACCGGAGGGTTTTCGGTCAAAACAATGTTCTCGGTCAACATAAGGGTTCTCTGCCAAGAGTTCTCAGCCACAGTTCTCTATTGGGTTTTGGGCTTGAGTCTAGTTGGGCCTAGATACCATAAAGGCTAGTTGGGCTCGAATGATGGGCCGTTGGGCCTGAATTTACTAAGACCACGTGAATGCTAAGCCCATATCCTCAGTCAAACAAACTAGCCCGTTATCTTAAGTTAAATAACAAGCCCAACTTAGAGAATACGTCGGTTAACTAAAATACCGACTTAATCAAGTAAACGGTTAATTAACAAACATATATTTAATCAAGTATAGGTCGAGTGGGTGTAATTTTGGCTAACACATTTACCATGCTCGTGGTGGACATGGTGGCAAGGAAATCGTATAAACAGTCAGCTTCGGTGTCGAACACTTAGTAATACATGCTTGATAGGTTAGCTACCTATCGATATATAATTGACTTAACACTATCTGGCAACACTAAAAATCAACGCTTAAACTTACTTAAACATGTGAACTCACCAACCCTGTGTTGACACTTTTAGTATGTTTATCTTAGGTAGCCGAGGCGGGTGAGCGGTATAGGACATGCATTCTCTAAACACCATTGTTTTTAAACTTCTTTTAATTTTTATCATGTTAACTATAGTTTAAGTCTACTGTGCGGCGCAACTATTTGCTTTACAATTTTACGCTTCCGCCTTTTTACTTAAGACTTATTTGTCTTGGTGGTTTTTTCTGAAAACTTTAAATATGGTGTTGGATATAACTAATGATTCCGATCTCGTAAGTTCACACCCTCTGACGGTAAAACTCCGTTAGTAAATTTTGAGGGTGTGACAGATTGGTATCAGAGCCATTGGTTATAGCGAACTAGAATTGCATTCATACTAGTCTATAACCGCAACGACCCATTAGTTATGATCTTACGCACTGCATATAAATATATATATATATATATATATATGATATGTCTTTGCTTGCTCACTTTCTTTACTTTTTTTTCCTCATTTACTCATACGCGCGTAACCCATGCACGACTTATCCTGTAGGGATGTCAACTCCATCATCATCATCCGACCCGGTATCCCACACCCCAGGAAAAGAACCGCATCTTCCCAACCCATCACCACCTCGAGTAGTCCCAACACTAGCAGCCCCTACACCGAAGAGGCACCGCCCATCTAGAGTCGCGTACGAGGATAACGTTAACTGGAGTTGGCACCCGAGTTTGATTGAACGGATTTTTTATCGTGAGCAAGTTCCCCCATTACCTCTTCCTGGCGGTCCTATGTCCTTCAACACACTACCACTTCTAACCCAACCAATGGAGCGTGCTTTCGCAGCTCTCGCCTCCTGTTTAGAGCGTGAAGTTGACATTATGCACTCGACGAGAGCGAATGTTTCTGGATTGATAGGGGAAGGAGCTGAGGCTAGGAAGAGAATATCCTACCTGACTGAAGCCATGAATAGCCCACAAGCTGACAAATCAAGTAGTGGCCCAAGGTACGTTACCACCAAGATGTTCCACCTCTAAAATCCTTGACAACTCGGGTAACGAAAACAACAACAACTCTTGGAATGGGAAAAGGAAGTTTGACAACACGAGGTCCTCATCATCGAACCCTCCACAGCAACAACACCACCGTTAACCCGAACCCACTCGAAACTTCAACAATCAGAGTTCCAACAACAGCAACGGTGGCGGACAGGGTTCGAGTAACAATGCTGGAAAGTACCCGAAGTGTAACAAGTGTACCTATCACTATGTTGGCCCATGCGACCGTATCAAGTGCCTACGATGCGGTAAATTGGGTCATCAGGCTAAGGACTGTAGAGGAGAACTCGCGGGAAAGGGTGCTCCTAAACAGCCTGCAACCACAAAAGGGTGCTTTGAGTGTGGTCAGGAGGGTCATTTCAGGAAACACTATCCTAAATTGAAACAAAATGAGGGCAACAGAGGCAATAGCATCAACGGAGGCGGTACTAAGGGTAGAGCCTTTGTCATTGGATCGGGCCAGGCCCGCAGTGATCCGAACGTAGTTACCTGTAAGTTTCCTATAAACGACTGCTTTGCTTCTATTTTGTTTGACACTGGAGCTGATAAGAGTTTTGTGTCGAAAGCCTTTAGTGAACTGTTAGACTTAACTCCAACCCCGTTAGATACTAAGTTTCATGTTGAATTAGCTAACGGTAAGTCTATAAAAACAACTCATGTACTAGCGGGATGTAAGTTGAAACTGTCGAGTCATACTTTCTATATCGACCTCATACCCTTTACACTTAGTAGTTTCGACGTTGTTGTCGGCATGGACTGGCTATCCGAGAATAGATCTTAGATTATATGCCATGATAAGATAGTTCATATCACTACTCCTTTCGGCGAAATCATCTCGGTGCAGGGCGAGAAGATCGGCATAACCACTAGCATCATCACCCTCAAGAAGGCGCATAAATATTTACGAAAGGGTCATCTGGCAATTTTAGCTCATGCTATCAAGAAACCCGAGGAGTAGAAGCGGATCAAAGACATACCGATTGTGCGAGAGTTTCCCAAAGTCTTCCCGGAAGATTTGCTAGGATTCCTACCCATTCTTCAAGTCGAGTTCCAAATCGATTTAGCCCCCGGTGCGGCACCCATAGCAGGAGCTCCATATCGGATCACACCGGCGGAGCTTCAGAGTTGTCCACTCAGTTACATGACTTGTTGGATAAATGTTTTATCCGACCCAGCTCATCACCATGGGGAGCTCCTGTTCTATTTGTTCGAAAGAAAGACGGGACTTTCCGCATGTGCACTGACTATCGGGAGATGAAGAAGGTGACGGTCAAGAACCGTTATCCCCTACCCTGAATTGATGATCTTTTCGACATGCTTCAAGGATCGAGTTGCTACTCGAAGACCGATCTAAGATCTGGCTACCATGACTTATGAGTACGCGAAGAAGACATTTCGAAGACGACATTCAGAACTCGGTATGGTCACTATGAGTTTTCGGTTATGCCTTTCAGCTTAACCAACGCACCAGCCGTATTCATGGACCTCATGAACAGAGTATGCAAGGCGTATCTTGACAAGTTTGTTATTGTTTTCATTGAAGACATCCTCGTCTACTCCAAGAACAAAACCGATCATTAAGAACACCTGAGGTTAATCCTGGAATTGCTAAAGAAGGAACAATTGTACTCTAAGCTCTTGAAATGCGAATTTTGGCTTCGCGAGGTTCACTTCTTAGGACATGTGATCAATGAAAATGGTATCCATGTCGATCCAGGAAAGGTAGAGGCCATCAAAAACTGGGAAGAACCTAAGACTCCGACTGAGGTGCAGCAATTCCAAGGACTGGATGGTTACTACCGACGTATTATCGAGGGATTTTCAAAGATTGCTCAACCCCACACCGCACTGACACACAAGGGTGCTAAGTACAATTAGGCTGACGCGCAGGAGTCTTCCTTCCAACTGCTGAAAACAAAACTCTATAGCGCGCCTATCCTAGCCCTCCCCGAGGGAACAGAAAATTTGAAGTACGTTGTGATGCATCGATACAGGGTCTCGGCTGTGTGTTAATGCAACTTGAGAAGGTTATAGCCTATGCCTCTCGACAACTACGAGTACACGAGAAGAACTATACAACCCATTACTTGGAACTCGGAGCTGTGGTGTTTGCCCTTAAGATATGGAGACATTACTTGTACGGTACCAGATTCACCATTTACACCGAGCACAAGAGTCTTCAACATATCTACGATCAAAAGGAGTTGAACATGCGACAGCGTCGTTGGGTCGAGCTACTTAAGGATTATGATTGTGCCATCAAATACCACCCTGGCAACGCCAATGTAGTGGCCGATGCTCTCAGCAGAAAGGAAACCGTTAAGCCTAGACGAGTGCGAGCATTACAACTAACGATTCATGCCAACTTGCCTGATTAGATTCGTGATGCTCAACTCGAAGCTTTGAAAGACGATAACCTCCCATCAGAAATCATGCGAGGCATGGATAAGAAACTTGAAACCAAATCAGACGGGGTCCGATATTTCAAAAACCGGATTTGGGTCCCTCGATATGGAGACTTGAGAAATCTGGTGATGGACGAGGCACACAAGTCCCGATATTCTATTCACCCTGGCTCAGACAAAATGTACTATCACCTGAAGTTACTTTACCGGTGGCCGAACATGAAAGACGACATTGCCAACTACATGAGTAAATGTTTAACCTGTGCAAGGGTCAAGGTGGAATATCAAAAACCATATGGTCTGTTACAACAACCGGAAATTCCAAAGTGGAAATGGGAACACATTTCCATGGACTTCATCACAGGATTACCCAAAACACCGACGGGATGCGATACCAAATGGTTGATCGTTGACCGGCTGACTAAGTCTGCACATTTCCTAGCGATCAAGGAATCGGATAAAATGGAAAGAATGACTCGCGTCTACATGAAAGAAGTAGTGTCTAGACATGGAGTGCCTGTCTCAATCATATCTGATCGAGATTCCCGTTTCACTTCAAACTTTTGGAAGTCACTACAGAACGCACTAGGCACCCGCCTCGACATGAGCACAACATACCATTCTCAAACGGATTGGCAAAGTGAACGCACCATAAAAACTTTGGAAGAAATGTTCCGTGCATGCGTATTGGATTTCGGTAAGGGTTGGGAACCCCACTTGCCCTGGTAGAGTTTTCGTATAATAACAGCTACCACGCAAGTATTAAAGCGGCGCCGTTTGAAGCGTTGTACGGACGAAAGTGTCGATCGCCTCTTTGCTGGGAAGAAGTGGATGACAGCCAAATCACTGGTCCTGAATTAGTACCTGAAACCTCAGAAAAGATTGTCCAAATCCGAAATCGCATGGCAGCAGCACGGATCGCCAAAAGAGTTACGCCGACAAACGCCAAAAACCTCTGGAATTCCAAGTGGATGACAAGGTTTTGCTGAATGTTTCACCTTGAAAAGGTATAGTTCGTTTTAGGAAACGAAACAAAGTAAATCCACTATACGTTGGTCCATTTCGAATAACTGAACGTATCAGCCCGGTAGCATACCGATTGGATTTACCAGCAGAACTCAGTGGCGTACACAATGTTTTTCATGTATCCAACTTGAAGAAATGCCTTTTTAACGAAAGACTAGTAGTCCCTTTGGGCGAGTTGCAAGTTGATAAACAGTTACGCTTCATCGAGGAACCAGTCGAAGTGTTGGATTGGGAAACCAAAACACTCACAGCAAGATTCCCATCGTTAAAGTTCGTTGAAACTCAAGACGTGGACCAGGTTTCACGTGGGAATGCGAGGATCAAATGATGAAAAAGTATCCTCACCTTTTCAAAGGGTTGACCAAGCACCGAAAACCACGAAAGCCGACTAACCGTTAGACAACACCAGAGGAATGAATTAAATTTCGAGAAGAAATTTCTTTCTACAAGGGGATGATGTGACAAACTGAAAACTTTTGCCTTTTCAGACAGCCATCACGACGTGACACAAATTTTTGGGACGAAAATTCTTTCAACATGGGAATGATGTGACACTCGTCAATTTCAGGTTAACTCCGTTAATCTAAACTCCGTTAATTGAAACGCAAGATCACATGAACTATGTCATTCTTGTTAACGCATATTTCATTACATTTAATTAGAGTTAAATAACACATGACAATCATTACATAAGTAGCCTTTCGGAGTTTCACCGAGCCACACACGAGTCGACTCAAACCGTTGGTGAACAAACAATAAATATTATAAACAAGTACTTGATACAATTACGTGTTAGGTTTATGTGTAATTTGGTGCTTACATGTATAACCTCATATCATGAAGAAAATAAACTAGTCATGCTAAAATTATACAAACTAGAAGTTGAGGGTGCAAGTTGTAACTTGTAATTTATTTAATTAATATATAATATAACCTTAACCATAAACCCTAACCCTCTTCTACCTCTCTCTCTCCCTTGTATGATCGGCAGCCCCCCTCCCCTCTCTCTTTGTTCGACCGAAAACCCAAAAGAACACATACATACAGGTTATTTTCAAGCTTATTGAAGAATCCAAGGTGCTAACTTGAGCACTAGTGGAGATTTCTGTGATACACACTTTTCTCAGATCTTTTTGTTTACTTCACAAATAGTGAGTTTCACGGACCCTTTTACTCTTCAACGCTTTTATTAGGGGGAGATAACATACTCCAACGATTTAGATTTTGTTACTCTTTATATATCACTTGTAAGGCTAAGTGGCAACAACCCAACTAAGTCCTTCTGAACATCGAACCGGATAATATTGGATAATAACGTGTCACCTTTGAGTAGTACTACTGGGTTTGACAAACCTCACCCAACTCTAAACTTGACTGTAGGTCGAGTGGGTGTAATTTTGGCTAACACATTTACCATGGTCGTGGTGGACATGGTTCCAAGACAATCGTATAAACAGTCAGCTTCGGTGTCGAACACTTGGTAATACATGCTTGATAGGTTAGCTACCTATTGATATATAATTACCTTAACACTATCTGGTAACGCTAAAACGCAATGCTTAAACTTACTTAAACATGTGAACTCACCAACCCTATGTTGAAACTTTTAGTATGTTTATCTCTGGTAGCCGAGGCGGGCGAGTGGTATAGGACCTGCATTCTCTGAACACCATAGTTTTTAAACTTCTTTTAATTTTTATCATGTTAACTATGGTTTTAGTCGTCATGTGCGGCGCAACTATTTGATTTACAATTTTACGCTTCCGCCCTTTTACTTAAGACTTGTTTGTCTTGGTGGTTTTTTTTTTGAAAACTTTAAATATGGTGTTGGATATGGCTAATGATTCCAATCCTATAAGTTCGCACCCTCTGACGGTAATACTCCATTAGTGGATTTTGAGGGTGTGACAATTTTCATCACCACCAAATTAGCATGTACGAAATATGATGAAAAGTTTAATATCCCGAGTAGATGCAATTTGTCTAAATGGGTAAAAAATACAGCTACAAAGGAAACGGGTTAAACGGATACACAATGAAAGAAGCATAAAAGCTAAAGAGCACAATCTATTAAAACAATATTAGATTATTATTATTATTATTATTATTATTATTATTATTATTATATGTATTGAATAATTATTTAATATAATTTATACGCAAAGTAGTAATAAAAAAATGGATGAGAAAGCTTTGCTTAATTTCCTAAATGATATATACTAGGAATCAACTATATGTCAACTATACTTGAATGAAAACTAATATGTTATTGAATATTGATTAACACTTTATTTTGAAGATCAATTAATTAAAGTATTATAAAAGACTAAATTTAAGTTTTAGAGTGTCATAACAAATTTTTTAATAGCATAATATTCAAATATACTTATAAAAAGAAATGTCTTAGATATTGTTTATCTTTTAACATTGATGTGCAACAAATATTTAAATTAATGTGTAAATAAACACGAGTACTATCTTAGAGTAATAAACATTACAGTTATTGATGTGTAATAAATCTCTTATATAAAGTTCATCTTTTGAATCAACATTGAGATGGAAGTTTTGTTGAATCAAAATTGTAAAACTGTTATGTTTATTCGGAGACTAACTTCGTTGTTTGCTTATTATTGTATTCATGATATAAGTTATAAAATATTTTAATTTTTCATTTATCTTTGTTAGTCTTTGTATGCTTTTGTATTTGATTCAATAAGTTATGATGTCTTATAATTCATGTAAAATTATCATTTATTTATAAAAATAATATTTGAATTTCATTATTTATAAATACAACAACACCATTATAGACAAATGAGGTTGTCCAAGACATTAATGACAATATTTTGTCTTTGTTTCCCGGAGAAGAAGTTGAATATCTCAGTTCTGATAGTATATATAAGTCTGATAGTGTTGGTCCTGGTTTCGATCCAGCATTACACTCACCGGATTTTCTAAATGGTTTAAAGATGTCTGGTATGCCTAAACATAGATTTGTTCTAAAAGTTGTTGTGCCAATAATGTTACTAAGGAATATTGATTAGAAGAACGGCTTATGCAACGGAACGAGATTACAATTATTTAACTTGGGGAGGCGTTTTATCGAAGTAAAGGTTATTTCATGTACTAATATTGTCTTTCACACTTATATAACTCGTAGTGGCCTAACTCCTTCAGATAAGAAACTGCCATTCAAATTGAAACGATGACAGTTTCCTGTTGCGGTTTATTTTGCAATGACCATTAACAAAAGTCAAGACCAATCACTAGCAAGAGTTGACATATAGCTGCGATAACTGGTGTTTATACATGGTCAACTATATGTGGCTTTATCACGAGTGAATAGTAGATACGGTGGTAAAATGCTTATATTAGACAAGGAAGATAGAGTTACAAATAAAACTACAACTGTGGTATATAAGGAACTATTTAATAATTCATGAAATTCTCATTTTAAAGTTTTAATTATCTATCTAATAATTGTAAAATGGATGTTATTTTCGTTAAAATTTATGTTTAATAATCATTTATTTTGTTACCGGCTTTATTAATAATTATATATCATGTTGTCGTCTCCACAAGTATATATGAAATTATGTTTTCCACTTTCATATTATGTGTGGATGTTACGTGATTTATATTTTCCATCTGTGGCGCCCACCGGTCAATAACCTAGTAAATTATATTTAATTGGAAACCGACATGAATACATGTGTTTTTCCATCTTTGTTAATAACCTTATGTATATGTATATATCTATACTACATTATAATGCATATAGGCAACCTTTCACATTCCTATACTCTCTCTACGCCTGAACATTTATGAGGTCAATCCACCGGCGACTTCAATACTTAGGTTTCCAGCAACTTCAATTCACTCTGAGGACTTCATTCATTGACATTAACAATCTTCATCTATTACAACCCCTCCTTCGTTTAAAGAATTGAATCTGATGAATCTGTCTCCATACCCCTAAAATAGTGTTCAAATTCACCCCATAACCCTAATTAATGGGAGACCCCGTTAAATAAATGGGGGAGCTCTCCGGCGACCTTTCAAGTCATTATCATCGGCGACGTCATGAGCCAATTGAATGGTTATGTAGTTAGATTTGTGAGCCACATTTAATTAGGGTCATTACTCTCCAATTGAATAGTTATCGAAACCGTTGTAATTACTCTCCATTCAAACCCTACAATAAAGAGTTACAATCAACCATTGAAACCCCTGTAATAACTTTGCAATCAAACACTGAAATTAATGGTCGTTTGCTGTTTCCAATTCGTTCAGTCACCACAACTGCAAAAATCTGGTAAGCATACTTTGTTATATATATCTTTTGGTTGATCAATTTGACCTAATATTAAAATTGAACGTTAGTTCGGATGTTAATAATAGTTGGAATGTATGATATTTGAGATTGAATATTATTGTTTATATACTATCATGAACCAATCCAGTTATTCAATTCATATTATAAGTTGAAGATTATTGTTTGTTTTAAGTCCTGTGTGTATTGCTAACTGTTGCTCAGTAACAGACATCATCCATCTTCTGATCTTATTCGGTGAACCTAGGGCTAACTTTATATTTTTTATTTGCATTTGCATGTATACAAGAAATACAATGCAAATTTAACATATATAGGTCACTTGGAATTGCTAACTGATTGCTCAATAGCATTTATCATCCATCTTCTGAAATAAAAGTTTCCATTTGCTAGAGATTATAATTACTTTATATGTTGATCCACACGAATGAAGTTTTATCTTTCCTCTTACAATCCATCTAGTAGCAAATTGTACCGGTGATTAGTACTGTCTCTAATCAAGATAACATCGTTCGCTATTATGCTTGTGAAGCTTTGTACAACATTGCAAAGGGAAGAATGAATTCTGATATCATCAAGTAGTTATAGTGTATAAAAAATACTTTTTGGATTTACAGGTTGTGAGAGGAGACTTCATCATCTTCTTCAATCAGATAACAGATGCTTTATGTTTGCTTTTGGCTGACTCGAATCGCAATGCACAACATGCAGCTCGTATTTTAGGAATCGTTGTTAAGGGGGTGTAAGACATGGAACAATAAATTTGGTATGCCTCTATTTCAAATTTAGTTACAATGAATAATTCTGACAGATGCTTGTAATGACCTTTGGGCAATTGAGTTGGCCTGAATTTTGGTTCTTGTGGGATTTTGTAATTGGTCAACACCGAAAGTTTTTTATGTGATATTGTTTTTTTGGTATGTGTTTAATGGACAAGAGTAGTATTAGCACTCTTTATGTGCAAAGGTTAGGGTTTTTGTTGTTTGTTTCTTTTTTCTTTCTTTCTAATTCAATGTCAAAATGTTAAAAAAGAAACGGGAACATGTCAATGGGGATCTAACAGGTTGGAAGTTGTCCAAAGTGTATTAAAACCTATGATTTCTTTTATCATATTTGTATTATAAATGAAACAGTGCAACTTTTGTAATATGCATCCTTATTATTATTGTATTTTTGTGACAGGATTTTGAAGTGGGTTAATTATGTGCACTACTTCCAATCTTAGATGTCGCTTCTGAAATTTTTGAAGCCATGTTGTCTATGGAAAAGACGCAACTAAATGTATTAATTTTATCTAGTGTTTTGTTTTCAACATTTATGTTGGTTAAACATTTTGCTTGAAGCTTGTTGATTTGTGAAGCTTGTTGATTATATAGATTGATAATAAACTATTTGTATATGTTTATTTGGATTGTTAATGAACTGAACATCCATCGAACTTTTTTTTACGTTAGTTCGTTAACTTTCATTCGTTTAATATGTGTAAAGATACCGAACATGAATACCAAATTCCATTGTTACGATTATTAAAATTATTCGTTTTATTGGGATGAAGTACATCACTATGCTATTAACAGCCACTAGGCTGTTAACATGTTGTCCACCAGTCACAAGCTATTATTTTTATATTATTTTCATGATGTGTGCTCATCTATTTTGAAAAGTCTTTGGGTTATAACTGTAACGGGAATTATAACAACTAAAACGTTTCTTAAACATTCATATCTTCTTGCTTTATTGGATCTTATTAAACGAAGGAATCAGATAAATATTTAAAATATAGTTTAACTTGAGCGACAAAAGCACGTAGCGATTTGCTCCTACAATAAAATTTTATTTGTGCATGAAGTGAGAAGGCATGGGATTAAAGCTATAGGCTATAGCGGTTGGGATTCTTAAGACAAACAATAATTACATTCCAGTACATTCCGGTACTCGGAAACGAACTGAAAGTTCAAAAAAACAGTTCATGAATCGTTTCGTAGGAGGTTCTTTTATTTAATAGATAAATGAACAAACATAATTATTGTAAATTTAGCAACACAAATCAATTACTAAGAAGCATAAATAAAAGTCGGTGAAGACATAATTTTTACCTCTTTTTGGATTAAACTTAACTAAATATGGTTCTTATTATTTATTACATCTTTGTTTCTTAATGTATCTTTAGATGCATATTTATCTTTGTTCAAGTAGTTGACATCTGCTATGTGTACTTCTAATCTCACTGTAACCAAATCGGCCAGTATGCTTCTATTTTCTCACCAAATGTCGATGCTTGTCTTTTATGCTTATAAACAAAATAACTCATTTATGTGAGTCTCTTATATATGGTTTTTAGTTGATCCACATGGTAAATTTTATTTGTTCCGAATCTCTACTGATTTTTTTATTAATAATGATTCAAGTTGTTTTGTGGGTATTATTGAATTGTCGAATATCGCTTTCAACTAAAGCAACATATTTTGTGAATCATTCATGCCGCAACGCACGGGCACACCTACTAGTATATATATATGTGTGTGTGTGTGTGTGTGTGTATAAACTTATATATATGTATATATATGTGTGTGTGTGTGTGTGTGTATATATATATATAATAAAACTTGTGTAAATCTAAATATCTAATATTTATAACTAAAAATTGGATATACATATTTAAAGGTCAAGTTATTCTACAAAAAAAACCCCTAAAAAAATTGAAAAACAATTAATAAAAAAACGAAAAAAGTAAAAACACAAAAATGATTCCACCGTCGTTCTCGTTCTAAAAGAAAAAGAGAAAAGAGAAACACACACACACACACAATGGTGAGTGAAAAAAGTTGTTGTGTCTTTTGTTTATCATTGGGGTTTGGGTTTGTTTTGGTCATTGATTGTGTCTTTTTCCCTTGACATTGTGTCATTTTTTCTTTATATTATGTTATATTACTCAACATTGTGTTACATTTTGTTTGACGTTGTGTTATATTTTGCGATCTATTGTGTCTTTTTTTTGTTATAATTGTGTCCTTGTTCATTTTTTTCATTGTGTCTTTGATCTCGGAATTGTGTCTTTTCATCAATCTTTTTTTAATTTTGTTGGGTTTTATACAAGCTTATCAAAGTTCAAGTTAACCATTTAACATGAAAAACGCAACGGAAGCTTATATCTTAAAACTTGTTATGAACATACCATTATGTTAAAATTAAAACCCAATGAACAAGGATCAATATTACAAGAACAATATGCTCACAAAATGTAAATGTACCTCCTTATACCTTATAGGAAGATGTAGGTTGTTGAAGGGGATGATGGATGAAAGGCAAGCCTCCAAAGAAGAAAACCTCAAGAGAGTGATACCCCAAGCCTTTTGCAACAACACCAAGTTATTTGCTAGGATTCTTGAACACCAAAATTAGCTTACCAAGCTCTCCCAAAAAGCCAAAGTGGCCGTGAGAATTAAGAGAGAGTGAGGGAGAGTTAGTTGTTTTCTTGAACCAATTTCAAAATAATAACTAACTTGCATGTCTTGAAAAAGGAGAGAGGAACCATTTTGCATGTCTTGTGATTGGAGAAGGGGTCAACACAAAAGGACAAAGTTTTAAATGGGACCAAACCTTCCACCCACATGGGTGGCCGGTTTTGATTTTTTTTTTTTTTTTTTTTTTTTTTTTTTATTTTTTTTTGTTATTTTGTTTTAACATTTAAAACATCTCCATCTCCATTCATTTTATAAAACTCACTTATATAAAATGTACATACATATATATATAATTATTTAACCAATTAAATAATTAATTTATATAAACAAATTATCCAAATAATTTATTTAAATCCTCAAGTGTGTTTGTTTAGAAAACCAATTTTCTAAACGCGTAGTGTTCGGTATTCGTTTAAATGATCAAATCATCAAAAGAATACATTTGGTGTTGTCTAGCTTGTTATTGGGTATGACCCGACTTGGATCAAACACAGTTAGCCACATTAATATAAATATGTGTCTCGGGCATACGTAATTCCAACAATCTCCCACTTGCACGAGATACATAGAAAATTAATGCAAGTGGTGAATACCGCCTAACAACAGTTCACCACCCCTAATGTGTTTGACGAAGTGCCATTCAATAACATCATCCCTTCAAGTCCCTTACTTGATATGATTTAGGTGAATCTATCATTATATCCCTTTGTTGCTAGATGTCATGTTGGATCTAAGAGACATAGGTGATCATTCTCTTTACAATTCAACTTTATCAGGCCTTAGACATCTAAACTCTCAACACATAAGAGGAACAAATTCCGTCTTGACTGTATACGCCTCTCACTATCACTTTATACTCCACCCGAGCTCATCCTTATGTACCATCTTTTACGAATAGCGAAGGGGAGAGTCAAAGTGTAATACTCGGTGAAAATCAAGACCCAATATACATCTCAGGTCTTAGGATAATATGAAATTCTCCTTTACTCAAGATTACTAATGATCAAGTCAATCGACTCCATGTAGTAATATTGAGAGCGGGTCAGTCCAATATTTGTATCCCACAAATATCTATGAACTTTGGCAGCAAACCTATGCTCCATATTCATTCCTTATGAATATCCACCAATCCTAGTTCATAATAGTCTTGCTTCATATTTGTTCCCACAAATGTGATCGACTACGGACTTATTCATGGATTAAACATGCAAAATTAGAATTTAACTCAAGATTCCATAATCATATAAAAGAGTTAAATTACAAAAGTCTTTTAAACTTTAATACAAAATAGATCAAATCCAATTACTAGAATATCGAAGTCCTAAGCCACTCGCATGACGCTCATGTTTCGGTCTTTCTAGGAGCTTCGTGAATGGGTCCGCAAGATTTTGATCAGTTCCAACTTTGCGAATACATATCTTTCCCTTTTCAACTTCATCCCTTATGTAGTTGAATCTCCGCTCTATGTGCCTTGTCTTTTGGTGCGAACGAGGTTCCTTGATTTGTGCAATCGCACCCTCGTTGTCACAAAAGATTTCTAGGGGGTCTTGAATGGAAGAGACCACCCCTAGATCAGTAATGAATTTCTTCAACCATGCAGCTTCCTGAGCTGCCAATGAAGCGGCGATGTATTCTGATTCTGTAGTGGACAATGCTACCACTTCCTGTTTTGAGCTCTTCCAAGAGACAGCTCCTCCATTAAGAGTGAACACATACCCAGACTGTGATCGAGAATCATCTCGATCAGTTTGGAAGCTCGCATCCGTGTAACCTTTTATAGCGAGTTCCTCCTCACCAGATCCATATATCAGAAACATATCCTTAGTTCTCCTAAGGTATTTCAATATGCTCTTAACAGCCATCCAATGACTGTCTCCTGGATTCTGTTGGTATCTGCTTGTCATGCTCAAAGCGCATGACACATCCGGTCTAGTACATATCATCGCATACATGATGGATCCTATAGCAGAAGCATATGGGATTTGTTTCATCATGTTTTGCTCACCCTTTGAGCTTGGACATTGAGCTGAACTCAATATGGTCCCTCTTTGAATAGGTACAAAACCTTTCTTGGAGTTTTCCATCTTGAACCTTTTCAAGATTTTATCAATGTATGTACTTTGGTTCAAACCTATCAAGCGCCTTGACCTATCCCTATAGATCTTTATTCCCAAAATATAGGCAGCTTCACCAAGATCCTTGATGGAAAATCTACTTCCAAGCCAAGCCTTAACGCTTTCCATGGTTGGAATGTCATTTCCAAATAGTAGAATGTCATCGACATACAATACTAAAAAGGTAATTATACTCCCACTAGCTTTCTTATACACACAAGCCTCATCAGCGTTCTTGATGAATCCAAAATTTTTGATTTCTTCATCAAAACGATGATTCCAAGTTCTAGATGCTTGTTTCAATCCATAGATTGATTTCTTTAACTTGCATACTTGATTAGGATGTTTCGGATCGACAAAACCTTCAGGCTGAACCATATAGACATCTTCCTCAAGATATCCATTTAGGAAAGCGGTCTTGACATCCATTTGCCAAATTTCATAATCATAATGTGCAGCTATGGCAAATAATATCCTAATAGACTTTAGCATTGCCACAGGCGAAAAAGTTTCATCATAATCAACCCCTTGAGTTTGAGTGAAACCTTTAGCTACAAGTCTTGCTTTATAAGTATCCAAGTTTCCATGCATATCAGTTTTTCTTTTGAAAACCCACTTACTTCCAACAGCTTTGGTGTTAAGTGGTGGTTCAACCAATTCCCAAACTTGGTTGTCATACATGGATTGCATCTCAACGTTCATGGCTTCAAGCCATTTGTCACAATCATTCTTGGACATTGCATCACGGTATGTGGTTGGTTCATCCGAATCTACTACGTAGCAACCTTCTACAAAAAATCCATATCTTTCGGGTGGATTGCTAGCTCTACCAGATCTGCGAACGTTTTGTGTGTTTTGATCAACCACTTGATCACTTTCAACAACCTCTTGTTGAGTGCTAGTATCAACCAATTGTGTATCATCTTGTGATTCTTGATCCTCATCAAATTTCACTGTTCTACTATTAGTTCCTTCCTTAAGGAACTTAGTTTCCAAGAACTTACCCTTTCGAGCAATAATAACATTTTGCTCACTAGGATCGTAAAAGTAATATCCTATATCATCTTTAGGGTAACCAATAAAGATACACTTAGTGGATCGGACTTCTAATTTGTTTGGGGTGTATTGCTTTACATAAGCTTCACAACCCCAAACTTTTAAGAATGATAGCGATGGAGCCTTTCCATGCCATACTTCAAAAGGTGTCTTCTCCACTTTCTTGGTTGGAGCCATATTCAATATGCGAACAGCGGAAAGTAAAGCATAGCCCCAAAATGATAGAGGTAAAGTGCTTCTAGCCATCATCGATCGAACCATATCTAATAGGGTACGATTTCTCCTTTCAGACACACCATTATGTTGTGGTGTTCCAGGTGGAGTAAGTTGTGAAATAATTCCACAACTCTTAAGATGATCTTGAAAAACACCACTTAGGTATTCACCTCCTCTATCACTACGAAGTACTTTGATTGTTGTCTTAAGTTGTCTTTCTACTTCAGTTTTGAAGTCTTTGAACATTTCAAAAGCTTCATCTTTGTGTTTCATTAAGTACACATAACCATATCGACTATAATCGTCAATAAAGGTAATGAAGTATCTTTCACCATTCCTAGTCATTGGTCTAAAAGGACCACATACATCCGAATGTATGATACCCAATAATTCTTTTGACCTTTCAAAAGTTTTATTAAAGGGTTGCTTTGTCATTTTGCCTTGTAAACAAGATTCACATACATCAAATGAATCAAACTCATTGGTTTCTAGAATACCACTCTTGCGAAGAGTTTGCATGCGATTCTTGCTTATATGTCCAAGGCGACAATGCCAAAGATAGGAATCACCCAAGTCCTTCTTGAGTTTCTTGGTGTTGACATTATACATTGAACTACTATGTGACATACCACTTTGATCTATTTCATATATACCATTCATGGGTATAGCTTTAAAATAAAATATGCCATTCATCAAAACATGAATATCATAATCAATAAACTTAAGATCAAAGCCACATTGTTTTAAAAGGGACACGGAAATAATGTTTCTCCTTAACTTAGGAGCATACAAAACATTTTTCAAAATTACTTCCAAACCACTTGGAAGCTTTAACAAGTAGTCTCCTTGAGCTTGGACTTCAACTCTCGCTCCATTGCCCATAAAGAGACTAATGTCCCCTTTGTTGAGTTGTTTATTTCTTTTGAACCCCTGCAACAAATTGCAAATGTGAGTTCCACATCCGGTATCAAGTACCCATGTATTTGAAGAAATAACATTTAGTTCAACATATATAGTAAAGATAATACCTGAGGTATGCCCCGCATCCCTCTTATCTTTTAATGCATTGAGATAGGTCGGACAATTCCTTTTCCAATGACCTATCTCTCCACACTCAAAGCATGGATCTTGCGCCGCAACCTTTTGCTTCTTTTCCTTCGGTTTGATGGGCGTGATGGCTTTCCTCTTTCCCTTTCCTTGGACGTGGCCCTTGCCCTTAGCAACACTTGCTTTGGGGTTGGAGTTATGTCCCTTTTTGCCTTCATTGATTGTTAGAACGGGTAAAACCTTTTTACCCATTCCCGCTTCGGCCGTTCTTAGCATTGCGTGAAGCTCACCAATGCTTTTGTCCCATCCATTCATGTTATAATTCATGACAAAAGTTTCAAACCTTTTGGTCAATGAGTTGAGGATCAAATCCGTAGCCAACTCATTAGACACGGGACAATTCAACCTATTAAGCTTTTCAATGTAGCTTTTCATCTTTAGGACATAAGATGAGACGCTTTGGGTTTCCTCCATACGACATGCATGAAACGCTCGAACCGTTTCGAAACGTTCCGCTCTAGCTTGTTGAAGGAACATTTCCTTCAATTGAGTTATCATGTCGTATGCCCCATGATGCTCGAAATCCTTTTGGATTTCGGGAATCATAGTTGCTAACATGAGGCAAGAGGCTTGCACCGAATCTTTGGTGTACTTAACCCAATCGAAATAAGCCTCCTCATCTTCCACGTTAGGCTCGTCGGGAATGGGATCGTCTAAGACATATGATATCTCTTCTTGCTTGAGAACTATTCTCAAGTTGCGATACCAATCCATAAAGTTATTATGGTTTAGACGATCCTTTTCAAGGATGGTTCTTAAGGATAGGTTACGGGTGTTATGGGTAGAGGTGTTTGCATTGTTAGTGGCCATCTACAAAATTTAACAAAGTTCTAATTTAGTATTATAAACAATTTAATTATTAATACCCTTTTATTCCAAATTTTAAAATAATAATTAAATTCTAGAATCCAACGATAAGTCAAATTTCGGTTAGGTGACCTTTATCCCGTTATTTGATTTAACAAGGTAGTCAACCTTGACAATTGCAACCCTTTGCAACTTCTAGAGGTATGGGACCATTCGAAATCCTTATTTCGTGTTGACATGTTTATCCCATCAACACCATTGGACCCCATGCTTAGGTGACCTTTATCACATGGTTTCCAATTCAAGTCGTCCTACTTGTATAAACATGTAAGATTAACATACAAGTGGTTAGGTGACCTTTATCCCACAAATATGTTAATATTACCCTAAGTATATTAGTTTGCTCAAAATGGTTAGGTGACCTTTATCCCATTTAAAGTTCCCTAATACGTTAAGTGTCTTACAAAAGGATGGTGTTAGACTTGCTTCCATGGTAATTATGAAAAAGGGATTTTTAAGTTTTCCAATATTCTAGTTTGAAAAACATTATGCCATATCCTAACATGCATTTAGTAATATGGCGATTTTGAAAACCAATTTTCAAGGTTCTAGTTATAATAAAACCAATTTTATTATATGTGAGTAATCGCTTAGTTTTAATAAACCCATTTTATTAACTAATTGACGCGATATTACCAAATATATATTAGAACCCGTTTTATGCTTGTTGTCGTTCCTATGTGACGGTTTGGATATCCTAATATCTATCAACCACACTTTACATAAAGTAAAACAAACAACCAAGCATACATATGCAAAATATAGTCATAACCGAGAACCGCTAAGTTTGACCATACTTGTTAGCCGAAACAAGTATAGGTCATAAGTCACACCTAAGGGACAAAACATGACACAAGGATGGAATGTTGACTCCCACTTGACCTTGCATCCAAATGCTTCAAGTATCCTTTCCAAGTTGTTGTGTTCTTGTTGGGCTTGTTAATGGGCTCCAAACTTCCAAAAGTCTTCTTGGGCCCAAGAGTGAAATTTATGGGCCTAATGGGCTTGAATCCCATGATGGGCCGGTGAGGCCCAACAAGCCCAAAATTTCGGTCCAAGGCCCAAATCCACCAATTCTTGCATCTTCAATTTTTACAAAATGTATCCTAATACATATTTTTCTAAAACAAAGAAAATGCAACTAATCTATTTATTACATACCAACTTATGAATAAATAAATTACACAAGCCTAAAATATGAATTATTACAACCATATTGAATAATAAATATAACCAACATACACATAACAACAATCAACACATCCAAGGTCTCGGTTTCGGTTATGACACATCCAAACATACCAAATGTTCTAAGCATGCAACCTAAGCAACCATTGCCCAAAAACATCAAAGGAATCGGCCCCCCCCCCCCCCAAGAGGCTACGGCCCAAACCCCCCCCCCCCAAAATTTTACAATTTTCAACATGCAAATGTTAATAATGGTTTCCTAAGATCTTTCCATGCATGTCAAGATCTTACAAAACCATGGGGGTTAAATCCACCAAAATTTCGGACCCCTTTTTCACCCATGAAAAAACCCGAAATTTATGAACATGCAAGGAGCATAAGTCCTTGTAACCGGCTCTTGATGCCATTGTTGGGTTTTATACAAGCTTATCAAAGTTCAAGTTAACCATTTAACATGAAAAACGCAACGGAAGCTTATATCTTAAAACTTGTTATGAACATACCATTATGTTAAAATTAAAACCCAATGAACAAGGATCAATATTACAAGAACAATATGCTCACAAAATGTAAATGTACCTCCTTATACCTTATAGGAAGATGTAGGTTGTTGAAGGGGATGATGGATGAAAGGCAAGCCTCCAAAGAAGAAAACCTCAAGAGAGTGATACCCCAAGCCTTTTGCAACAACACCAAGTTATTTGCTAGGATTCTTGAACACCAAAATTAGCTTACCAAGCTCTCCCAAAAAGCCAAAGTGGCCGTGAGAATTAAGAGAGAGTGAGGGAGAGTTAGTTGTTTTCTTGAACCAATTTCAAAATAATAACTAACTTGCATGTCTTGAAAAAGGAGAGAGGAACCATTTTGCATGTCTTGTGATTGGAGAAGGGGTCAACACAAAAGGACAAAGTTTTAAATGGGACCAAACCTTCCACCCACATGGGTGGCCGGTTTTGATTTTTTTTTTTTTTTTTTTTTTTTTTTTTATTTTTTTTTGTTATTTTGTTTTAACATTTAAAACATCTCCATCTCCATTCATTTTATAAAACTCACTTATATAAAATGTACATACATATATATATAATTATTTAACCAATTAAATAATTAATTTATATAAACAAATTATCCAAATAATTTATTTAAATCCTCAAGTGTGTTTGTTTAGAAAACCAATTTTCTAAACGCGTAGTGTTCGGTATTCGTTTAAATGATCAAATCATCAAAAGAATACATTTGGTGTTGTCTAGCTTGTTATTGGGTATGACCCGACTTGGATCAAACACAGTTAGCCACATTAATATAAATATGTGTCTCGGGCATACGTAATTCCAACAAATTTTTCGTCATTTGTTTATTTTTTTTAACGAGAATGATGGCGGAATCATTTTGGTTTTTTAAATTTTTTCGTTTTTTATTTATATTTTGAGTTATGATTTTTTTATTATTTTTTTAATTTAATTTTACGAAGTTTTGTGTGGTCAAAAATCCTTCTCACACTTCTTATTTTTGTCTCCCTTTGTATTTTAACCTTACCCCATATTTAAATGGTTAAATTAACTTTTTATACATAAATATCGCGATTATGTATTTTATTTAATTAACTTTCTATACATACTATGAACATGTATTTTTTACATAATATTTTCATTTATTAGATATATTAGTTAAAATATATTTAAAGATTTATATTAAAAGATCTATAAAATAATAAGTCTAAGTATTTAACCAAAAATTATAATCAATCATCAAACTCTCAAACTCAATTTTTATTCATCAATTCCTTATGTTGTTTTCGCACTTAATCTTTTATCAGGAGATCTTGTCAACTCTTGAATCACCGTCTTCATTCTTATTATATTGTTATTCCCGTTTGCTTATCTGTAAGGTGAGTATATCACTCCCCTTCTTTTTACTTATTTTTAAGCGTTTTGGGGACGTATGTGTTCTAATTAGTTTGTTACTATATATTACTCAACTTGCAACTGTTAGTCATGTGTGTTTAACAGTTTATACCTAACGTGTTATATGCTTATATGCTTTACTTGAATACATGTCGGAGAGGTCTAACATATTCTCATTCTAGTATGATCATACGCCCGTCATGTTAGCCATCGTTTAGTTCTTCTGATATCGAGCTCTTACTGACAACATATTTACTTGCTTAATGGTTAAATTGCTTATCTCCCTTGATACAGTTTACTCTTTTATTTTTTATTATATATATTCACAAAATCTGGTGTTACTCACTCAACCTTGTGTTGACAAAACCTATTTATATTTTAAACTCATATGCAGGTTATCGTGTGATGTGATTTTCAAGTTGTTTGAAGACACTTAGGATTACATGCTAAAGAAAGAAACAAGATTTAACTTTAGATTTTACTTTATTTGTTTTATTTATAGAAATTTTGTACTTTGTCTATCTAAACTTTGTTGTTTATTTGAAATTGGTTAATTGATATTATCACTATAAATATTGCATGATAGTACCTTGAGAGCTATAAGCAATCAGCTCACGCCCCGGCATTTCCGTCTTAAGTTGGGGTGTGACATTGTGTATGCCTTTCATTTCTTCCGGTAGTTCTAATCAATAGGCAACTGGTCTGATCTTTTCAAGAATTTTGAATGGGCCAACGAAACAAGGACTTAGTTTTCATTTCTTTTTAAATCGAACTACATCTTTCGATTTGAATGGGCGTCGATGGGCGCGGAACACCACCAAGAGGCGCCCTTGGTGGGGGCGCGGTGAAGGTTGGGGTTCTCAGGACGATGGGCGTTGTGTAGAGTAAATGGTGTGCCCCCCCCCCCAAAAAAAAAAAAAAAACTTATATATAGGGAAATGATCAAGAGAGAACTCCTTTTAACAAAAAGAACTAGAGAACTAATAATGAAGTATTTTTAATTTAATTAAAAAAATTATTTTCAATTTTTTTTTCATCCTTCTTATATGTTGTTATTCTTCACCACAAAAAATATAAAAATAAAAAATACAAAAAAAAAACTCATTGTAATGCATATATGCAATACATCGACTTTTTTATAATGCATATGTGCAATAGTGTGCATTTTGATATTTGAAATAGTGTTGAATAACATATATACAGTTTTTGGTATTGTATATTTGCAATAGTGTTATATTATATACAAAAATAAAAAAATTCGATATGGTGCATATGTGCATTATTGTTGTATTACATATATGCGATAGTGTGTTTTGCATACATTTATTAGTGTTGTATTTGCATATACTCAGATGTCGGAGACAGTGGCCCGTGAAGCCATTCACACGTTTTGCGAATGTGAGTATTATTATCATTTTAATTATTTATTTCTAAATCATTTTGATTTAAGTGTAAATTTTATAAACTGACCTTAAAATTATTAGTATTATGTATTCCTCAACTATATCATTAAAAATATTTAAGGAGGCCGACTCAAAGTGATATACAAAAAATATACGAGGTGCGTCAACAAAGAAACGTTTTTCCTGGGACGCTTAGTAGCCTCGGGAAGCCTGCCAAGTGGCTTGGCAAGGTCAATATCATCGGGGTGATCATGATGGCATAGCAATTATGCTTGAGGCCGTTGCATCATTTGATCTTTGGATATGTCATGTGTTTTTTGGGATGCCAGGTGCAAACAATGATGTAGCTGTGATAAATGTGTTCCCTATTTTTGACCGCCTCATAAACGAAGATGGACCCGACACCTCATTTTCCACGAATGATGTCAACTACGAATACGAATATTATCTAGTCGATGACATTTATCCTAAATGGACCACGTTGGTTCGTAGCTTTACATGCACGACTAACGATAAATGAAAATATATCAATACAAAACACGAGTCGGCCAAAAAGAGAATCGAAAGGGCTTTCAGGGTGTTAAAGAAACATTGGTCTATCATTAGACATCTAGCTCATTTTCAGAAAATGGATAAGTTAAGAAACATAATGTATACTTGTATTATCTTGCATAATATGATATTGGAGGACTCGGGTAGAGCAATTTGTCAATGCGAGTACAATGATGCGCCAGAGCCGATCCCAACACTAAATGAAGATGAGAACCTTGCTAATTTATTAAGAACACGAAGAAGTGAAACGAATTTCAGTCTTCGATCGCATTTGGTTGAACATCTTTGGAGGAACTAACAAAATGACGGTGACGGCGACAACTAAAAGTAGTTGTTTTTTTATTTATGTGTTTTTATATTTAATTTAGTTTGTTTTTTATTATTACTGTATTTTATATATTTGTTGGTTTTTTGTTTTATAAAAAAACAAAAGTTTAAAGGGGCTTCGATGCCCCTAAACATAGAGGGGCATTATAGGTTGGGGCCTCGATGCCCCTAGTGTTCGTGTGGCGCTGTGGAGGGGCATCGACGCCCTCACCAAAGAGACCAATCTTAGTGCGATTGCTGGTTAAACCACCTAGCTACCTAGGTTTTTGATGATTATTTGGTGATTTCCGGATGTTATCTTGGTTTTTGGTTTTTAATGTTAGTTTAACACTAAAGTAAAGAATCTTTTTATAATTAATTTGATGGGTTTGCGTATCTGGTATTGATTTATTATTGATCTTTGTTCCACATTTATCTTGTTGAATGTCTTTCAGTTATAGATGCATGTTTGGGTTGCTTACTATGTGATTATTGTATGGTTTTGCTAGACATAGTAATCCATAGGAACATTGGTTGGTGATTTGTTAGAGCTTTATATTCTACCTATCTAGTGTCTGAGAGGTAATAGATAGTCGGGTTGTCCTTGGGATTAGGTATTTAGGATAGAACACTCTGACATGAGGTTTCCTATATTTCCCTAGTTTCATTGTAATTCCGTGTCTTATCGATTGTTCTTAGGTTAACCCTTGCATTTTAGGAAGTATTGAGATAGTAAAACTGACACGTAATATTTCTTTTAGGGTACTTTAGTATTGTTGGAGAGACTGACAGGTAACCCAACCAACCGATAAGTTCACGCGCCCCTTAGGGTTTCCTGGGTCACACCTGGAGAATGAAAGGGATCCACTAGGTTTCTTAAGGGTGTCGTATTTTAAGATCTCGGTTCCATCATAGTTTTTATAGCCAAAAGAGATCCAAAATTCACATGTAGGATTCTAAACCTAGGTAGTGCTTTTCCTATATTTAAGTTCATCTAGATAATTGAGTTAATGTCTATTAGTGTCAATGTCAGTTTTAGTTTAATTATCACTTGTTTAATCAGTAAAATCATTAAGTTTATAGTCAGAGTCTACTCTAGGTGTCGCTATTTTCCTTTGGGTTCAATATCTAGACTTCATTAGTCTTTACTACAGTTGATAGGTACACTTGCATGTAAAGTGTTCTAGCATTAGGAGAGTCTAGGTTTATAAATTTAAAACTAGAGTGTCAAGGTTAGGTTAACTTTTGAATAGACCGCTTTTAGCACATCATCTACACTTACGACTGTATAATGCTTCAAGTTATGCCATTTGGATGCTCGTATGATAACTGTTGTTGTACGATAACTCCATTAAAGATAGATGGGTATCCCAGCTACCTCCTAGGTCTATTACACAGGTGCGAAGCATGTATTTGTAAGGCCCCGTTACCGGTGCCCTACTTTGGACGTTGGATTTACTCATGAACACTGTTCTAGAAATTGGAGTTAACTAAAACTTTCGCAGAATAATATAAAATATCAACCATTCATTACAAATATCCATAATTTTTCTTTCAAAACATAACATAAATTATAACATTCAAAACATCATGACAATCTTCAGATGCCAGCCTCTTCAATCCTGCCATGTGTCCATCTCAAACCAGCCGTCTCAATCTGTTAACCTGCGTGCATACTAAAAGTCTGCTACGCTGAGTGAGTTCTAGTTAAACACATAACTTACTTTACATACACATATACGTGCCCGAAGGTACGCATTACATACATAACCTGTACTTCATTCGTCCATACACCTTTATAGCTAACCTTACGTTATAAAGGGCATTTCACCCTACATACCTCGGATATTATTAGGATCCGGTACCCTCCATCCTCGGATATTATTAGGGTCCGGTTTCCCTTCATCCTCGGATATTATTAGGGCCCGGTCTCCCTTCATCCTCGGATATTATTAGGGTCCGGTCTCCCTTCCTTCCATACCTGTTCTTATTTACTCTCCTTGACAATACGTGCAATCTCCGAAGAGCGTTCACGTACCCTCAACATATCATACATACATTATTCATACATCATATATATGCATACATACCTCATTCATACATCATACATATCAATCATATCATTAACTACCACCTGACGATACATGCAATATCCGAAGATCGTTCACGCACCGTCAAGCAATCATAAATCATACAAGGCATACACTTACCACTTAAGGTAAGTGTATTAACTATCACGCCGAGTATGCACACAGCCCCGAAAACATAACAAGAAAGTGGGGCTAGAAACTCACCTCAATGTGGTTGCGTTCACCGTTTACGGTTATTCCCCTCTTTAGCTGGGCACGACTAACTGTATAATAATTATACGTATCAATACACTATCACTACACATATCGTATTTCTAGTTTAATTATTACCCTCAAAGAACAGGGCTCCGGGGGCAGCGCCCCTGGCAGCGGGGTCTAGGGGAGGCAGCCCCTGTCAGTGTCCAAGGGGCAGAGCCCCTGGCTGGGGTCGAGGGACTGTTCTGTCATTATGTTAAACTTCTGGTTCGTTACTTATTCATAACGAATTGAATCATCATGGAGAACTGGTTCCTGTAATGAATTCAACCCTTTAATGAACTGGTTATTAAACGAATTTGACCTTTTAACGAACCGGTCCTTTTGACGAATTAGCCCATATAACGAATCAGTCCACGTAACGAATTGGATATTCTAATTCGTTATCTCCTTAACGAATGACTATAACGAATCAAGGGTAATTCGTTATCTTTTTCCCTTAACGAATTGGATACGAACTAAGGCTAGTTGGGCTAGTGTTGGGTTAAATAGAATTTAACCCATTCTTTTTCTAAGTCCAGGGACTATTCAGTCATTATGTTAAACTTCTGGTTATTTACTTATTCTTAACGAATTGAATCATCATAGTTAACTGGTTAGTGTAACGAATTGAACCCTTTAACGAACTGGTTATTAAAAGAATTGGACCTTTTAACGAACCGGTCCTTTTGACGAATTAGCCCATATAACCAATCAGTCTGCGTAACGAATTGGATATTCTAATTCGTTATCTCCTTAACGAATGACTATAACGAATCAAGGGTAATTCGTTATCTTTTCCCTTAACGAATTGGATACGAACTAAGGCTAGTTAGTTAATCTTTCCTTAGCGAATCAGCTGACGAATTGCCTCTAGTACATTAATCCTCTGTTAAAGAACTAGGGATAGGTCAGAGAATGTCAGAACATTCAGTGACATTACCTTAACCTCGTATCTTTTCCGGCGTCGTTGCCGGAAAAACGATTTTTGACTCGTTTTTCACCGTTTTTCGCCCCTTTCGATCCAGATCTGAGCTAGGGTGATCCCTAAGCTCATCTTAGGTTCCGTTTATACCTGATTCCATCAGGATCTCGTGACTTAAATGGTTTAACTGTGTCGGCTCGTCGTTTTGTAACCATGTCTAACGGGTTTGGGTTTACACAATATCATACTATCATTACCTCGGGTCGGTGCTAGGTTTCCTTCTTGGTTTCAGCTTAGGTAATGAGAGGACTAGAGAGAAAGCTTAAGTGTGTGTTTTGGGTGGTGTAAGGTATATGTGTAAATAAGGGATTAAATGGTGGTTATGGTTTATATATTTAGGGATCATGGGCTTAAGCCCATGATCTTTCCTTATTTCTTTCATAACCCAAATCCATAACCCATATCCATTTAACCCATCACTAGGTCAACTCATATTGTATTTATCTAAACCGATAACTACCCACTATAAAATAGACGAAATTTATTTTATTATATAACCAAAAGTAGGATGTTACAATATTCCAAAGTTTGGATAGTTCTTTCACTTTGTCCTTCAGTTTGAGAATGATAAGCCATACTTAAATTTAAGTGCGTACCTATAGATTTCTGAAAACTTTTCCAATAATTGTATGTGAAACGACTACCTCTATATGAGATGATAGATAATGTCAAAACATGTAGAGATACTATGTTTTCCTCATATAACTATGCTAATCGATCCATGCTGAATGTTTCTTGAATTGGAATGAAATTGGCAGACTTGGTAAGTCTATCTATAATAACTCAGATTGCATCATTCTGATGAGAAATTTTAGATAACTTCATAATGAAATCCGTAGTTACGATATCCCATTTCCATATTAATATTTCTGGTTGTTGTAATAAGCCTAACGACTTTTGATGTTCAGCTTTAACTTTGGAACATGTTAAGCATTTAACAACATATATGGAAATGTCTTTCTACATACCAATCGACCAATACTCGTTCTTGAGATTAAGGTACATCTTGTTGCTTCTTGGATGCATCATGTACTTTGATTTATGAGCTTCCTTAACGATTTTCAATCTTAAACCTCCAACAGTTAGAACCCAGATCCTTTTGCCAAGTATTAGGTAGCGTTTGGTATGCATTAATGAGAGGCGAAATGGAATGGACCATTATGATGGAATGACAAAAAAATGTGTTCAGTTGGTCAATGAAATGGAATCACCCATTACCATGTCCATTCCATTCGTCTAAAACACCCCAAATTCATTCCATCCACCCCCTTGTTTTTTTTTCATTCCATCCATCTTTCACACTATATCACCTCCACCACACTCCCACCACTACTATCCATTGTCCTCTCACCACCACCCACCACAGCCTCCGCCGCTGCCACCCACCACCACCCACAATCGCCTCCGCCGCCGACCACCACCACCACCCGCCTCCGCCGCCCAACACCACCACCACCCACCTCCGTTGCAACCACCAACCACCCAACAACGCCTATCATCGTCGTCCACCACCGCCACCACCAACCAACAACCACCACCTACCATTGTCGCCCACCACTGCCACCACCATCCATCGCTCCCGGCCATCACCACCACCCGCCACCCACCATTTACTATTGCCACCGCCACCACCACCAATTGCTCTTGCCCATCGCCACCGCTGCCCACTACCCACCACCACCATTATTGCTCACCGCCCACCACTAAAATCCCATTGCCACTCACTATCATTTTTATTTTATTCCGGATTTTTCTAACTTACTAAAAAATAAAAAATAATAATTCATGTCATTCCCACACGGTAACCAAACATGTAAATGGAATGTTAATGATCAATTCAATTACCCCCGTCCATTTCGTTCCCTCACTCATTCCATTCCATCACCTATTCCATTACCCCATTCCAAACAGATCCTTAATATTTCATCTTTTCCTTTGGATAACTGGTCAATGGTTCAATTTTATTTTTTGGCTTTTATATTTTCTATTTCTAGTGCTAACTTCTGAGCTTCTTTGACTTGATTTATCAAGTTGAGTTTGATTTCTAATCTAAGAGCACGAATCTTTTTGGCTTATCGTGTTCTTTACTTAAAGCATCTACTACTAAGTTGGCTTTAACTTCATGATATATGATCTCACAGTCGTAGTCTGATGTGTATAAATTTATACATCATTTCAGCACTTAAATATCTCAAAATAGGCGTAATATCAGAAATTATATTAGAATAAATAACCACTAATGTTTATAGTTTTTATCACAAGGTACATATAACCTTAAAGAATAAAATGAGCTGATAGACGAAAAAAACTACGAAAACAGACTTAACACACCCCATGGTGAGTTAAGGCATGGCCATGCTAAGAATATATGAAGAAAAGATAAAATTCAGAAGTCACAACATGACCATGTTACCAAGAACAAGAGAAAAAGAAAAAATAGAATATTCTGAATCTCAACACGCCCATGTTGACCCTCAACACGCCCATGTTTTTAGTATAAGCGAAAAGACAAAAAATGACATTTTCAAGCTCATCACGGCCGTGTCCATAGGTCAACACGGCCGTGTTCTCTTTTCTGTTTTACCATATGACAACGTGCAATTAATACAATAAGACAAACTAATCAACACGGTCGTGCCCAACTCAACACGGGCCGTATTAAGTGCTCAGCTCAGCCTATAAATTGAATTCTCATCCACCACATTAAGTGAACTTGGAGAGACTTTAAGGAACACCTAATACACTCCACCCACTAACTTTCACCACCATTAATAAGGGAATTATCCCATCTATCCACCCTTTGAAGATCAAAGAGATTAAGCTCTTAGAAGAAGTCACTAGTCATCCAAATTAGTTAGACTGTTCTATTTTGATCATGTTTGTATCTTTTACTTTGATATATAACATTATGCTTATCATTGGCTAAACTTTCATAGTATCATTGGCTAAACTTTCATAGTATGCTTAATTGATGTATCTTTTACTTTGATATATAACATTATGTGATCAGTATATAAAAAGTAAAGGTTATGTTGTAATTATCACTTGATGAGGGATGTTAAAATACTCTTAAAATATACCCCAAGTTCCGAGCTTGACGATAAACCAGGGGACTGCCACTCTTGTGAGACCTTGGTTAATAAAGATATGAACCTTAAAAGAGACACCAAGTGCTGAGCTTGATGATAAGTCGATGAATTGCAACTCTTGTGAGGCCTTGGTTGATAAACTAAAAATCTTCAAAAGAGACACCATGTACCGAGCTTGATGATAAGCCAGGGAACTGCCATTCTTGTAAGGGCTTGATTGAAAAAACATAAATCATAATATGAACATGAACCAAATGAATTATTAGTAGTAATTGATCATCTTAAAATGGGAATGCTAACAATGTTGAGAAAATGGATTGCTGATGTTAATCCACTAATATTGATTTCTACCCATTTTTGAATATTCTTGTAGTGGTTAGAATGTCTAGCTACTCGGCGTCTATAGCCAAACTAGTTTATGTCAGGCATCTGCACTAATTAGATTTAGGGACATGAAGAGTACTAATCCTATGTTATGTAGCAATTCAGATTTTTCATTTATCATTTTTTATCCGTTAGCAGACCCGTTTCAATGTTCGGGTAATTTTATCAAAAAAATATCGCATTTATCGAGTTAGTATTATTTTATTATTATTATTTTTTATCATATTTAATTAATATTCAATAATAACTTTGAAAATGTATACACTTTAACACTAAACTCAAGTTTTAACCCAATATGTATCCTCACCTATAGTCTAGGGACTAAAATGCAAAACATGTAATATATTTATCTAGACAAAATGAAAAAACTGGTCCTTTATGTTTGCAGTTTTTTCAGTGGTTTTTCTTTAGCAAACTTAATGATAGAAAACATCCTATATGTTCAAAAAATCTTGCACGGTTCATCCTTTCACTAACAATGGTTGTTTTTCCCGTTAATCCAGTTGTGTGCACCTCATTTAAGGGCATTTTGATCTTTTTACCAACTAAAGGGTTATCTGTGTAATGAGCTTAAATTTTTTGTTTTTTAAATAAATAAACATTTTTCTTTTTTTAACCCACATCTTCATCCCAAATATTCATAACACATCATCAGTACCACAACCACACACCAGAACACCACTCACCGTCACTATCAGCCACCATTATAATCATCATCATCATCGTCTCATAAACCCATTATCTACCAGTGATGGATTTTTTTCCGAGCTAAACGACATAGGTAGAACAGTGAGGTGGTTCCAGCTAGAGTTTGGCTGAATTTTGTGGTACTGGAGGTGGCAACCAGGTGGAGAAGACCTGAAATTCCTGTTATTCTGGCGTATTCGTCTTCTACGGAAACAAGTTGGGCGACGTAGACCTTCAAATCCCGCAATTTCTGCCAAGAATTAGAGTTCTGATCTTCTGTCGACATTTTCCGGAGAGAAACGAAAAAATCATGACCCGGTAGTTTAGGGGAATGATACATTGAGACTTACCAAGTACCATTTCAAGCAAAAAAATCTATTTTTCGGTTAACAGTTTCCGGCCAACGGATTTAATTCGGTGTCGCTGTCATTGTCGTGGTAGATGGCAGTGAGGTTGGTGACGGTGGTTGCTCTGGTGTGGTGGTGGAGGTGGGTGACATATTTTTCATATTTGACTCCGGTTGTTTGGTTGGTGATGGTAGGGGTGGTGGTTTTGTGGTTAAGAGAGAGAAAGAAGAAAGGGGATAATGTGGTTTAGAGAGGGATGGAGAAAAAGAAGAAAGAGGCTTACAAATTGTTTATTAAAATAAAGACAAAAAATTTAAGCTAATTACACAAATAATCCTTTAGTTGGCAAAAAGACCAAATTTCCCTTAAATGAGGTACACATAACTGGATTTAACGGGAAATACTAACCGTTGTTAGTGAAAGGATGAACCGTGCAAGATTTTTTGAACATATATAATGTTTTCTATCATTATTGCTAAAGGACAACCACTGAAAAAATATACAACACAAACAACTATATGTATATATATATTATTTAATACTATTTCAAATATTAAAATGCTCACTATTGCACATATGCATTATAAAAAAGTCGATGTATTGCATATATGCATTACAACGGTTTTTTTTATTTTTTTTAAATTTTTTAAATTTTTATATTTTTTTGTTGTGAAGAATAACAAGATATTAAAAGGGTGAAAGAAAAAAAATTTAAAAATATTTTTTTAATTAAATTAAAATACTTCATTATTAGTTCTCTAGTTCTCTCCATAAAATGAAGTTCTCTCATGATCCTCTCCCTATATATATATATATATATATATATATATATATATATATATGTCACGTGTGTGTGTGTGTGTGTGTAAATAATAAGTATTAAAAATTGATAAAGGATTATAATAGAGTTTTTTATGTAAAATAAATATTTTAACATGTTAAAATAACCATTGGTACACGTATTTTATAAATAAACGTATTTTTATATAAATAGTTAAATATTATTATTATTTATTACAATTTTAATTAAAAAATACCCTTTATAAATAAATAATAAATTTAAATAAATTATTATTTCACAAACGCCCTGTCAATCTCAAATTTATATCAAACATAGAATCCATATATTAATCTATAGTTATTTTCCATTATTACTCTTACTTAGGATTTTTCCGTTGATATTTCTCGACGAGCGTGACACTTATTTATCTTTCATATTGAATTCGTTCTCTTTTTGCTTATTAAATAAGGTGAGTAACTTTTTACTCACTTTTAATCGTTTTGGGGGCATATGCTTATCTTACATTATTTAATTATTATTAGTATTTTCATTAGCAAAATGTTAACCTTGTGTGTTATCAGTTATTTGCCTAACTTTCTATATGTTATTTTTTTTATTTGAACGCATTCGGCGAGGTCCATCATATTCACATTGATAGTATGATCATACGACCGTCGTAGTAGCCAAAGCCCACTTCGCAAGGCAATGTTTTTACCGACACTAATTAATTTCTCATTTGCTTGATTGTATATCTCATAAGGACAGTCTTGCTCTTTTTACATTAAATTATACTTAGCTGGCTGATGTTTTACTCGCTCAACCTTGTTTTGACAAATCTATTTTTATTTTATACGCATATACATGTTTTCATTTGAACTGATTACAAGATTGGTGAAGATTTATTGATGCTTTAAGTTAGAAGAACTTTATCAAGATTTAAATTTGTCAATACTTTGAAATTGAACTTATTTGTCTTTACTTTAATGGTTATGTACGTTGTTATTTGAATTTTTTGGATAAATATTTTAAATTAATAGATATGGTCATTTTTAAATATTTCATGATAGTACCTTGAGAGCTGTGAACAATCAGTTCGGCCCCGAAATTTTTGCCTTAGGTTGGGGTGTGACATATTGGTATCAAAGCTGAAGGTTTAAGATAGATCGTTAGTGGTGCCTTAGTAACATGCTTATGAATCTCATACGTGCTTACCTTCTTGCCTTATGTGTTATACTTATTTGTTTACAGCTTTCCTAGTTCAAGGATTTTTGTTTATTATTATATTATCATACACACACACACAATGTAACGATTCCGGCAAATTCAGGTATACCCTAGCCGGAATATACCATTTATGTGTTATTTAATACTGAATATATGAATTATAATGTGTTTATACGAGTATATAAGATTAACAGTACGAATTATACTCGAATGTACAGCTAGTCGTATTGGAATTACGATTAACCGATGAACGGTTATTGAAACCCGAACGAATCGGGGATTACATTATAGACGAAATATATGATGTTTAGTAAGGTTTATGAAGTATTAAAGCTTCGGGATAAGTGAATTATAGCACAGAAAAAGGATTTCGATTTAATGGTACGTCGGTACGTTAAACGAAACCTTTAATATCAAACCAAGCAAGAGACGATCGATCAAGCCGAAAAAGATGCACAATTACCGACAATATGATGTGTTAAGTCAATAAATGTCATGGTTTAAGTTTTTAAAGTTTTTAAATCGGTTTTATATAAATTTTATTTTTAAGCCGAAAAACGACCGTTTTGGCCTCGTTTTGAGCGGAATTAAACGTTTAACCGAAAAACGAACTGAACCAGATTATCCACAACATTATCCGGATTACACAATCCGAATGTGTGGCCAAGATTTGAGATGTGGGCCCCACCCCATACCATAACATGGACCGATCGGTCCACTTTCCCCACTTTAACATATCATTTTCTTTTTTTTAACATTCCAACTCTCCAAATCCTCTCAACCCTTTACACATTCAACCAAAAAAACCTTTGATTTTTAAGAAGATCCACAAGGTATAAACATGTTGTTATGGTTTAATCTTGGTTTTTAATTCCAAAATCATGAGAAAATGAGGTTTCAAGTGAAAAATGGGTGAAAACCCGAGATGAAACCGATTCTTGCATGATCAAGTGATGTATACAAGTTATACAAGGGATCTTGGTCCAAGAAAGGAGTTAAAAGAGTCAAAAAAACGAATTTTTACGGTTAAAATCTTTGTTCTGATGTCTTAACCGAAACCATGAAAGAAATGGCTTGATTGTGGGTATAACTTGCTTGGTGTGGTGTTGTTGTGCTTGTAGGTGTTGTATCTAGTTGCTAGCAAAGGCTAGAAAGCAAGATCTTTGCGATCTAAAGCTAGAGACACAAGGTAGTTCGGTTTTTCGTATGATTTGTATGATTTGGACAGATTGTGGTAGACTTAGAGTTGGGTCATGAAATTTCACAGAGATGATCTACACATGAAAATATGAGATCTGTGAAAATTTGGTAATTTTTGGATAAAGGATGAATATTTGGTGAATTTAATGCTCGGTTTTGGCTAAAAATGGTGAAAAATAGCTAAACATCATGAAATATTCTGAAAAAATTCAGATAAGCTTTTTATAACATATAAAAGTCACACACAAAATTTCATGTACATTGGAGAAGTCTAAGTAGGCGTTTCGGTAAAACGAGTTCTAGGGTTTTCTAGCTCGGTTTTGGTGAAAATAGCATGAAAAATGAGATTTTGGTTCTGGAAAAATTACAGGGAACTATGTGGATGGCAGGGGTCATCCCAGAAAAATTTGGGATTTTTCTAAGGTCGTTTGGTATTTTCGACATATTTGGTGTTTAAATGACGTTTAAAAATAGATAAATAAATGTTAAATATAGAAATTAATTCTGGAAATATTTTTATAAAATTCCTTACTGTCAAAAACTGATTTGTGCAAAATTTCAAGATCCGAGACTAAGCGGATATTTATTTGTGCTAAAAAGAACATAAAAACAAACTTTTAAAGCTTAAAACGCGTAAACCGGCAAAGTTCGCCTAAGCGAGCTGACCGGTGTATAAAAACCTTAAAAATGAAATATTTTCATGAAACTAAGTTAATCAAGTAAAAATAAATCATCCGAAAATAATTCGGATGATTTGGGTAATTTTACCCGATTTAGCAGTTTCCGGTATATTAAAGACGGAAACGGGCCCCGCGGCCAAACGGGGTGTCTAAACCGAGCTCTAATTTCACCACTTTAATTAAAATATCAGTAACAACTATTTTCGGGTCGTATGTGACCAAACTCATTTTTGAAAACATAAAGACGGATAACCGTGCTAGGCACGCAAAACGAGAAAACAAACTAATGGTAGTTTTGACTAAAGAACTCTAAGTGATATCACAATCTAAGTCCTGAGAAGTGTTTCGGGGTTAACATTGTCCCCGGATCGTGTACGGTACTGGGTTAACAGTGTCCCCAGACGTACCGGTTAACACGAATTTAAGTTATATTAATAGAAATTGTGTAGTAACGACTTAGGGATCGTATTACAGATCCGGACCGGTAGCCGCGCACAGTATTACATCTTTACTCACGAAAAGGTGAGTTTCACGAGCCCCTTTTTACTGAACTGTTTTAAATATTTTCCGGGGCGGAAAGCATGTTTTTATCAAAGTTTTTAAGTACATGCCGATCGCATGGAAATGAATGTATTTATATATGTTTATTGTACGGGAATCGTACGGTAATGTATTAAGATGGTAATTGTCTGAGTTGCTAATATTGTAAGGCCCGAAACAGTGTTCGTGGTTAACAGTGTCCCCAGAGGTTATTAAAGGTATTTCTGGGTTAACAGTGTCCCCAGAGGTTATTAAATGTATTTATGGGTTAACAGTGTCCCAGAGGTTATTAAATGTGTTTCTGGGTTAACAGTGTCCCCAGAGGTTATTAGATGTGTTTCTGGGTTAACAGAGGTTTCACTTGTAGGCTCAGCATAATTACATCGCTAATTTATGATTATTATAATGATTTGTCATGGCTTATTTAAATTAGTGAAACTCACCAACTATTCGTAGTTGACCCGTTTTCTTTACATGCTTTCTAGGTACACCCAAATTGGAATGAGTGATACGTGCTTGATGATGTGTGCTATTTTGTGGAAGCTTAAGGGTCTATATTTTGTATTAAACATGTTAACGTACTATCGGTAAAACTTATGTGATAACGCCTAGACGGTAACGAAACTCGGAACAATGTAATACGTTTAAATTAATGTAGTGGTGTTTTCTTTATAAGCAATGCTGTTGATATCAGATGTGTCTGTTGCATCCCGTTTACGTTTCCGCTGCGGTTACGGGGTGTTACACACAACTCCGAGGCTATGCCTCAATCTCAAAAAAAATTTTCTTAATTAATTTAAATCAAGTATATTGGCTTTTATTTTTGGGAAATTCCTTAAGAATTCCGTAGTGTTGTTTTTACTCTTTCACATTACGGCTAGGCTGTGTGACAAGTCCTGTAGTCACTGGAAGGGGAGAGAGCTGTGAGTCGGGACTTGGCAAACCGTGTAACATTCGTTACTTTTCAAACCCGAAAAAACCGGCCCATTTTGAATTTCCGGTTTTATTTATAAATATAAATATATTTCAAGTTTCATCTTATGTATTTCTATTTTATTCGTTAACCGACACGTTTTGATGTCTCGATGTATTCGCATCTTTTGTTTATTATCTATACAATATTCTTGATAGTTCAAGTTATAATTCAATCGTTTTCTATCCGTTTCATTTAAATTACAAAACTCTAGTAATGAAAGTTTACTTAAACGAATCCCGAGCTATCCAAGTATAACGTGAACATAATCCAAAGATCATCAACTTTATTACATTTATATTATACTTCAAAGTTCAAGTTGCAATTTTAAATTATATTTAAAATATATTTTAAATAACATCTGAATCATGAGGGTCCTAAAGTGTAACTATTAAATTCAAATTGTAATTATAAAAAATTTACCAGCCCAGCCCCTTCCCGTCCTCCCTCTTTCTTTTTCAGGCAGACCAATCCGGCGGCCGGAAATGACGCCAGAAAACCCAACCAACGGTTTTTAATCATTTTGTTCATATGTTAATTTATACCAAACGATTACTCACTATA
>NW_027502344.1:0-50902 GCF_021521415.1 Bidens hawaiensis | reverse complement strand
CGATACTGAGCGGCCTTCATAAAAGCTTTAATTTTGCCAAGTTTCTCAGTCGTAGCCTCAACCACCTCTAACTACCCAACTGTTTCTGACCAATGGAACCCCAGCAGACCGGAGTCCTACACCTCCTATCATACAACATCTCAAATGGTGGCACCGCAATCGGGGCGTGATAACTGTTATTATAAGAGAACTCGACTAACGGTAAATGACGATCTCAACTACCACCACAATCGATAACACAAGCCCGAGACATATCCTTGAGAGTTTGAATGGTCCTCTCGAACTAACCATCCGTCTGCGGGTGATAAGCGGTACTAATGAGGAGTTTGGTACCCATCTCCACACAACTGCTGCCAGTTCCAAATCGTGAGTAGGATAATTCGCCTCATGAGGCTTTAACTGCCGTGAGGCATAAGCGATGACTCGGCCTCGCTGCATCAGAACACACCCAAGCCCCTGGTAAGAGGCATCAGAATAAACAACCAGATCGTCATCGTCATCGGGTAATGCTAAAATAGGGGCATACGTCAACCTGTTCTTTAATTCGAGAAAAGCCTCCTCCTGCTCGGTACCCCCAAACAAACTTAACACTCTTCTTGGTCAATGACGAAGAAATTTTGGAAAAGTCGGGAATGAAGCGGCGGTAATACCCCGCCAAGCCCAGAAAGCTACGGATTTCGGACGAAGGCTTAGGAGATTCCCATTCGTTTATGGCTTTCACCTTTGCAGGGTCAACCAAAATACCATTCGGGTTAATAACATGACCCAAGAACTGAACCTCGTGCAACCAAAAAGAACACTTAGAAAATTTCGCATACAACTTGTTCTTCCGCAGAGCTTCCAAAACTTCCGTGAGATGACCGGCGTGATCGGATTCGCTTTTGGAGTACACAAGAATGTCGTCGATGATCACCATAACCGAATGATCGAGCATCGGCCTACACACCCGGTTCATAAGATCCATGAACGCAGCCGGTGCGTAGGTCAAACCGAAAGACATCACGAGGAATTCATAATGCCCATATCGAGTGTGGAAGGCAGTCTTAGGGATATCTTCCTAACAAATTTTGAACTGATGATACCCGGACCTAAGGAAATAAGTCGTCGACCGTTGGAGAGGGGTACCGATTTTTAATATTGAGTATATTCAATTCACGGTAGTCAATGCACATCCGCATGCTACCGTCCTTCTTATTAAAGAATAGGACCGGGGCACCCCCAAGGTGAGATGCTCGGTTGAAGGAAGCCCTTGTCGAGCAAGTCTTCCAATTGAGCCATAATTTCTTTCATTTCATTCGATGCTAGACGGTAAATGTAAGACCCCAAATCCCGGGAATCCTACAGTTGGTAATCACATCCATAATTTCACAAAAATTTAAAACCAAACAATTCGTTTTATTTAAAACAAGTTCAGAGTAAATATCAGTGGAAAAAGTTTAAGTATTAAAAGTCCCAAACACGGGTACAAGTGTCCAAAATTAAATGTAAATAAAATATTCGTTTTATTTGAAATCCTCGACCAGAAATGCCTTCAACCTTCTGAGTAGTCTCCAGCATGTCTAAGCGATAACCTCCAATCCTTACCTAAAAGTCAAACTAACATACACACAAAGTCAGCTAGAGCTGAGTGAGTTCAAGTTTTCAAAAACAATATTTCATACTTTATTTCAAAATTATAGTTCTAAACAATAGAGAGGATAATAATAAAATAATTAATATAATTCACCAAATAACACATTCATCGTCGAACACACGTACGCGCCCACCACGAGTCAAGACCCGAGTAATATATTTGAACCGGACGCGGTAAGACCTAAGCATGTGACACGAGCCTCTCCACCACGAGTCAAACCCGAGTAATATATTTGACTCGGTCAGAGCTTACACATCCAAGCACGTGATACGGGCCTCTCCACCACGGGTACAAACCGAGTAATATATTTGACCCGATCAAGGCTCAACATACAACAGGCCTCTTCACCACAGGATTTTACAACCTGAATAATATATTTGACCCACCAAAATGATGATCACGCCATACGGGCCTCTCCACCATGGGATTTGAAACGAGTAATATACTTGACCCGGCCATGATCACCATGCACACACACATCAATAAGCCTACTCACATCATTCTTAGTCACAAGGAACTAAATGTCATCACACAACCGTAGACTATAAGGTAACGCATATTCATACATACATACATACATACCTCCATACATACATACATATATATGTATATATATATATATATATCATCTCAAATGTGAACTAAGTAAATAGGTCTACTCGTATTCAATTTCTACCAAGCCTATTAACATCCTCAAGTCTAGACCATCAACGATGTATGTAACCTTGAAGGATATAAGACCATAAACGAGTCTAAAATATCCTAAAGCATAGAAAATAATTCAAATATAGCTTTCAAAATGCACAATCACAAGTAAGACCATGAAATACCATTCAAATCGTTGTAACGAGTAAAATCGTATAAAATTTGTATTTCGGTGTATATGCTAGTCCAAAACGTAAAAAGAGTAAAAAAGGCATCATGAACTCACCTGAAACGAGCCACACAAATACCAACGAGTTTGAGAACCTCAAAGCCAATCCACAGTTTACGAGCCTGTCGGATTGCACACAAGGATTACTAACTAACGTACCGACTCGTTTATCCTACGAGACGTTCTGACTTGATTTGATTGACCTAAAGTCTTGATGTTACCAAATTCAATTACATCAGCCCCCGAGGCCAAGTATTTATCAAAACCACCCTTAGTTAATTCCGGAGAGAAAGGATTTCCAAACTACACCCGAAAGTTGTTGATTTTATCGAATACGCGCGTTAGCGGGTTGTTTATGCACTTACCTATCAACTCAGCCCCGTGTGGAACAAATTTAGTAAAATCACAGCCAACAATTTCACACGACGCTACACGAGTTGGATGGGTCGGTAATTCGCAAGGCACGATGTTCAAACTACCAATAAACGCGAATTTGCATTGTACCGACCCGTTTAAGTAACCGACAACCACTTTCAGCCCAAATACTGAAAAAATCAGTTTTTTTTCACAGTCAACATATCATGCCGAGTCTACAACATTTGAATTGGTTGTCAATTCCCTCAAACAACACGTTAAACACAACAACTCACAAACTAGTCAACCGAATCCTAGTTTTCAAACTATTAACAATTAGCCGACCTAACCTATTCCACTGACCATGAAATTTTAGTATGTTATATAGGACATACCTAGGAAGATTGCGGTGCAAAAGCCTTAGCCGAAACAGCCCCGAAACTGCCCAATTGGACAGCCACCCGACAAGCCTAAAAACAACCGAATTTCGACGAATAAGCGCGCCATATGGAGGAATTAAGGTGAAAAAGAGTTGTAGACATTTAATACCGACCTGGAATTGAAGTTTGGATGGCCGGAGACGGGCCGGTCTTGCAAGAAAATCGAGAAGAGAGGGGGAGGGGGCGCCGATCGGTGCAAGGGTTGGGTTAGGGTGTAGGTTTTTTTTTTTTTTTTATAACGATTATACATCCTAATCCCTCTACTTTAACAATGGGTGAACTTGTAAGAAAGTTAAGTAAGATACGTTTATGAGGGTGGCAAGGAGCTCTCGGGAGAATGTCGGGTCGAGCCCGGAAGGTGTACACAACACTACAAGGTTAAACCTTTTTATCGGGAATTAACGGACGTTACAAGTCTACTCCCCTAAGAATGGGATTAGTCTCCGAATCCCGCTACACAGGAATAAGCACGGGTTGCGACAATTCAAAACATCACATCATACACAGAACGGGTATAAATAGTACCCCTACTAAAGATATCGTACTACTTCCTAGCCAAACGATTACACACGAAAGCATTCGAGGGGGGAGATAAGTAGACAGTGCAATTTAACAAATAAAACGATTACAAGGGTTACCTGAAATGGTGTCCGCATCCTCCTCCTTGACTCCTTCGTCGAGATACTAAAGGCACTCGCCTTAACCTTCGGTCTTTCTTCCATTTTCCCACTCAAGGAAGTCCCCTGCTCGGGTTCCCCCACCCTACTGGTGATGCAATTTGACGCTAAATGTCCGGACCCCCCTACATCGGAAACAAATCAAAGCCGGGCACTCATAGCTGGCGTGTCTAGTATTCCCACAACGAAAACAGGGCATAGCCCCAGGCTGCATTCCTCCCGATGCGGCTTCCTGCACTTTCTGCATCCATCGTTATACCCCTTACTCTTACGATCCGACGTCTCTGTCCTCGTTTTCTTCCCAGCCGACACAGAGTCATTTCCCCCATAATGTTTGCCATTGGAGTTAGAGCTCGGTTTCCAACCCTTTCCAGATTCAGTTGGGCTCACCATCTCTCTCTGTTCATACAATGTACCTGCTAGGGTAACCACCGAATGGAAAGAGCTCATGCCTGTGGTCACCACACCCCTACAAACATCTACCAGAAGACCCTTCACGTACTTTTTGATCCTTTTATCTTCAGGTGTAACTAGATCGGAACATAAGCGAGCCATTTATTTGAATTTTGTAGTATACTCTCGATGTGACATATCACCCCGCTTCTAAATTAGGAATTCCTGCTCCATCTTATCTAATTCATGCGGAGGGCAAAAATGATCGATAACCAACTGCTTCAACTCTTCCCAAGCCATTCTCCTAATAGAACGATCACCCATAGCCTGAGCTAGATTATCCCACCAACAAAGCGCCTCGGAACGAAACGAGGCAGTAGCATAAGTCACCATGTCCTCCTCTTTGCACTTACTAACCCTCAACACGGCTTCCATCTCTCTAACCCACTGATGAGCTGCCAACGCATCTTTAGTGCCATCGAAAGCGGGAGGGTCGCACTTCTTGAAATCCCCATACGAACAACCTCTAGAAGATACACTAAACGCACGAACTTCCTCCTCCTTCTCACTTGACACCACTACCTCGTCATCAACCCGAGCCTCTTGACCCTTTCCCTGCTTATCTGCACCCTTACCAACCATAGACTCCTTTGCAACCCTAATCGCCTCAGCAACAATCTCGGGAATAACGCTCTGGAGGACCTGATAAACCTCATCTGCGATGGCCGCGCGTATAGCGGGGCTTAAGGCGGGGTTATCCCCCTCTCCCTGAATCGGGGTACCTTCTTGCTGCGGAGTCGGGCTCTCTCTCTCAGTCTCGGCACGTGGCCTACGACCACGACCACTAGGACGACCCCTCTTTGCCGAACGGGTATTGGCCATATCCTATTCCTACAAAGACAGAATCCTGACACGGTCAGACACAAGTAGTATTTAGAACAAGGTAGGTAATGGTAAACTGCTAATAACGTTGATCAAGTGTTATTAATTGTTTACTTTACCCCGCCCATCCTAAGCACCCCCCTGCCCCTAACCATATTAGCATCCTATCTAACATTTAAACAAGTAGGCACATAATGGTACCCTAATGCTTACAAAATGAATGAACATTTATAAAATTTACCACTTGGCGTGCTGCTACTCGCGGTTGGCATTTCTAGTCCCTTTTTTTTTCAGTTTGAGTCCAAGCATTCAAGAATACTCGGATCCCTCGAACCATGGCTCTGATATCAACTTGTAAGACCCCAAATCCCGGGAATCCTACAGTTGGTAATCACATCCATAATTTCACAAAAATTTAAAACCAAACAATTCGTTTTATTTAAAACAAGTTCAGAGTAAATATCAGCGGAAAAAGTTTAAGTATTAAAAGTCCCAAACACAGGTACAAGTGTCCAAAATCAAATGTAAATAAAATATCCATTTTATTTGAAATCCTCGACCAGAAATGCCTTCAACCTTCCGAGTAGTCTCCAGCATGTCCAAGCGATAACCTCCAATCCTTAACCTGAAAGTCAAACTAACATACACATAAAGTCAGCTAGAGCTGAGTGAGTTCAAGTTTTCAAAAACAATATTTCATACTTTATTTCAAAATTATAGTTCTAAACAATAGAGAGGATAATAATAAAATAATTAATATAATTCACCAAATAACACATTCATCGTCGAACACACGTACGCGGCCTCTCCACCACGAGTTAAGACTCGAGTAATATATTAGACCCAAACGCGGTAAGACCTAAGCATATAACACGAGCCTCTCCACCACGAGTCAAACCCGAGTAATATATTTGACTCGGTCACAGCTTACATATCCAAGCACATGATACGGGCCTCTCCACCACGGGTACAAACCGAGTAATATATTTGACCCGATCACGGCTCAACATACAACGGGCCTCTTCACCACGGGATTTTAAAACCCGAGTAATATATTTGACCCGCCAAAATGATGATCACGCCACACGGGCCTCTCCACCACGGGATTTGAAAACCTGAGTAATATACTTGACCGTCCGTGATCACCATGCACACACACATCAATAAGCCTACTCACATCATTCTTAGTCACGAGAAACTAAATGTCATCACACAACCGTAGGCTATAAGGTAACACATACTCATACATACATACATACATACATATATATATATACATACATATATATATATCATCCCAAATGTGAACTAAGTAAATAGGTCTACTCGTATTCAATTTATACCAAGCCTATTAACATCCTCGAGTCTAGACCATCAACGATATATGTAACCTTGAAGGATATAAGACCATAAACGAGTCTAAAATATCCTAAAGCATACCAAATAATTCAAATATGGCTTTCAAAATGAACAATCACGAGTAAGACCATTAAATACCATTCAAATCGTTGTAACGAGTAAAATCGTTTAAAATTTGTATTTCGGTGTATATGCTAGCCCAAAACGTAAAAAGAGTAAAAAGGGCATCATGAACTCACCTGAAACGAGCCACACAAATACCAACGAGTTTGAGAACCTCAAAGCCAATCCACAGTTTACGAGCCTGTCGGATTGCACACAAGGATTATTAACTAAACGTACCGACTCGTTTATCCTACGAGACGTTCTGACTTGATTTGATTAACCTAAAGTCTTGATGTTACCAAATTCAATTACATCAGCCCCCGAGGCCATGTATTTATCAAAACCACCCTTAGTTAATTCCGGAGAGAAAGGATTTCCAAACTACACCCGAAAGTTGTTGATTTTATCGAATACGTGCGTTAGCGGGTTGTTTATGCACTTACCTATCAACTCAGCCCCGTGTGGACCAAATTTAGTAAAATCACAGCCAACAAGTCCACACGACGCTACATGAGTTGGATGGGTCGGTAATTCGCAAGGCACGATGCACAAACTACCAATAAACACGAATTTGCGTTGTACCGACCCGTTTAAGTAACCGACAACCACTTTCAGCCCAAATACTCAAAAAATCAGTTTTTTCACAGCCAACATATCATGCCGAGTCTACAACATTCGAATTGGTTGTCAATTCCCTCAAACAACGCGTTAAACACAACAACTCACAAACTAGTCAACCAAATCCTAGTTTTCAAACTATTAACAATTAGCCGACCTAACCAATTCCACTGACCATGAAATTTTAGTATGTTATATAGGACATACCTAGGAAGATTGTGGTGCAAAAACATTAGCCGAAACAGCCCCGAAACTGCCCAATTGGACAGCCACCCGACAAGCGTAAAAACAACCGAATTTCGACGAATAAGCGCGCCATATGGAGGAATTAAGGTGAAAAAGAGTTGTAGACATTTAATACCGACCTGGAATTGAAGTTTGGATGGCCGGAGACGGGCCGGTCTTGCACAAAAATCGAGAAGAGAGGGGGAGGGGGCACCGATCGGTGTAAGGGTTGGGTTAGGGTTTAGGTTTATTTATTTATTTTTTTGTATAATATAATAACGATAATACATCCTAGTCCTTCTACTTTAACAATGGGTGAATTTGTAAGAAAGTTAAGTAAGATACGATTAAGAGGGTGGCAAGGAGCTCTTGGGAGAATGCCTGGTCAAGCCCGGAATGTGTACACAACACTACAAGGTTAAACCTTTTTATCAGAAATTAATGGACGTTACAGTAAGGGGCTCGAGCAACGGGTTTGGCGCCTGGTACAAGGTCTATCTGGAACTCGACCTCGCGATCCGGCGGCACATCTGACAAATCATTAGGAAATACATCTGGGAAATCCCGAAAAATAGAAACATCACCGACGGTAGCCACCGCGGTTTTCACGTTTATAACATACGCCAAATACGCCCCGCACCGCCGCTGCATCAGTTTCCTCGCCTTAAGCATAGATATGAAATGTGGCGTCGCACCATTCCGATCACCGAAGACCGTAATTTGGGTCCTATTAGGGGCCCTCAGACGTACAAGTTTCTGACCACAAACGATCTGAGCATCAACACTTGCGAGCCAATCCATCCCAAGCACCACATTGAAACAGCCAAGCAGCAACAAGTACAACCGCACCGGAAATCTATACCCAGACAACTCGATGGAACAACCCTGAATAGCCCTAGACACGGAAACGGACTTTCCTATGGTGACCTCAACTTTAAACACATCGACTACACGCTCAAGTAATTCATTCAACGTAGAACTGAAAGCGGTAGACACAAGACTTCTACTGGCACCCGAACCCAATAAGATCGAAGCTTGTAATTCATCAAGTAAAAAGGTATATGGGATAACATTACGCTTCTACTTAGCTAAACAGTTGCACATACATCCTTGAAGGAGCGAGGAATTTAAGAGGTCAAGTACCTTGGAACCCAGAGTGACAGCATGCTACACCACAGCTAAACAATAACGCGCAAAGCGTTCGAGAGGATGGGAAATGAACAGGAGAATTTAATGAATGAGATGAACTTTAACGCTAACGGCACGAGAGTTAGCCATATCCAATCCCTACAAAGACGGAACCCTAACATAGTCAGACACAAGTAGTAATCAGAACATAGAAGGTAAGGGTAAACTGCCAATAACGTTGATCAAGTGTTATTAGTCATTTACTTCACCGGCCCGTCCTAAGCACCCCCTGCCCCTAACCACATTAGCATTGTATATAACACTTAAACAATTAATCACATAGAGGAACTTTAAAATTCAAGGGAATGACTAACAATTAAAGTTACCTCTTGGCGTGCAGCTACTCGCGGTGGGCATACTAGTCTTTTCCTTTACAGTTCGAGTCCAAGCATTCGGGGATGCTCGGATCCCTCGAACCATGGCTCTGATACCAACCTGTAAGACCCCGAATCCCGGGAGTCCTACAGTTGGTATTCATACAAAATGCAAAGAAAAATACTTAAACTCGAAAACAATTCAAATCCATTAAAATAACCAATTCAGAGTATAATTTAGCGGAAAATCATAATTAATAAAACAATTACTCAAAACCCGGGAATTATGCTCGAAACCAAATTGAAATGTATTTGATAAAACTTTAAAAAAGAAATGTTTAATATTTAAATCCTCCATCCAAGTATGCCCTTCACCGTCCAAGTAGCTTCATGCACGTCCAAGCGGTAAGGCATCATCCTCCTAACCTGAAACTTACACTAACATGCACACAAAGTCAGCTTGAGCTGAGTGAGTTCAAGTTTTAATAAATAACATCAATAATTAATAATCATAATAGTCATTCCAAGGATTTTAAAAATAAATGGGATACATCAGCTAGGCCATAATCATCAATAATTAATCATCCTCATATATATATATATATAAACATCTTTATAATCGCATCCCTATATATATATATATATCAACATCTTTATAATCACATCCCTATATATATATAAACATCCAAGTAATAACATCAGGGTCGAGCACACGTACAACCCAACCACGTTGTAGGTTCCCAGACGGATCTACACAAGATATCGCGTTCTACGTAGGTGCGGAATCCCTACGTAAGACGTTACGAGCGTAGAAGACGATACGATTAAACACGTTACAATAAACACAAACACGTTATATTGCAACCGTAAACACGTGATACAAAGATCACCAAATACAGACTCTCTCTAACTCGTTCTCTGAATAATAAACTGAATTCGTTGGAATTGTCAATAATCCTTAACCTAAACAGCATATATAGACACGACAACTTCGTCTGGCATGTTCAGGCGAAGTTGTCCCTAACTTCGCTTGTCTAACAAGTTCGCCCATATCAGCGAACTTGTTAGCAACTTTGCTTACATACAAAACATAAATCTAACTAACACGATTACAGACACTTGACACCGAACTACTGACATCTTGCACCAACAGACTCCCCCTTGGCAGTAGCTTCAACTTTTTATCTTCAAACACGTGTCTTGTAATCTTCTACGACCTTGCATCTTCATCTTCAAGCATGAACTCCTTCGCGTACACAAACTGATACAATTCTTTGATATTTCTTCACTTCGTCTTTCTAAGCAGGAATATAAAAGATTTTCTTCTCATTCAGCACCTGCAGATCAGCTTGCGACAAGTTCACTAGATGCATCGGATCATAAACTCTTATCAGCTCTTGTTCATCTTCGTCTTCCATCACTGCTTCAGCTGTTTCACAATCAACATACCACCACTTTAGATCTTTGAGCACATCCTTGGGCATCTGTTTCATCGGCACTTCTTTAAGGCATCGGATCCGCTTATACTTCATAATCATCCAAGGTTTACCATCTGCTCTCAATCCACGATCTTTGTCTTCGATAAGTTTTCCCTTTTGTGGTTTCAACAGCTCAAACTTCTTCTCTTTTATACTTTCCTTCCAAACAATCTTCCCAATAACTCTAGCCATATTATCATCACTTCGGTTTATCAATCCCAATCTGGCTAAGTCTTTCACTTCACATTCTGGCAGTGTATTCAACGATCTTAAAAGTCTTTTGAAGTACTGAACACCATCATACCTCTTAATAACAAAGAGTCTCAACTGCTCATCGTATATCCAGCAAATAATCCCTTTTCTCGATTCAGCATAGCCTTTAATGTTGTAAGTCTTCATAAACATAGTAGGGACCGCCGGTTTCTTCGTTTTGACGAACCACTGAGCGTAGCCTTCTTTCCATCTAGGCTGCTCTTCCCATTCCGTCTCATCACTTCCAATCTGTTGACTCATATCTGCCTTATCTACTTCTGGTATCTCATGCTCCACATTCTCCTCTACTATCTCTCCCTCTTCAATCTCATTATCAATAACTATCTCTTCACCAATCTTCTCTATCTCATCACTCGGTAGTATATCATCATCACCAACCAACTCATCATCCATCTCCTCTACGTCCACTACCACCACATCATCATCACCAGCTGCAGTTGTCGACTCCCCCTGAGTTGTGGAAGTTCCAAGAGCTTGATCAGTTCTTGGCAACTCACCACCTGCATCTTTCGACGCATTGGGATCATCGTCTCTATCATTTCGTCTCTTGGTCCTCAACTCATCGCCTTTACAGCTCGTCTCCCCCTGAGATGCCAAGAACTCCTTCAGAGCATCTATGATTTTTCCATGTTCTACCAGCAGAGACGACTGCATCTGATTCTCTGCAACTAGGCGTTGAATAGCCTGGGTCTGGATAAGATTTATCCTTGATTGTTCTGCCACGACCCGTTCAAGTGTTGCTATTCGTTCAGAGTCTGATAAGGTTGCATCGAAATCGAACTTCATATGTGATATATCTTGAGTGTACTGAGGAGGGATTTCCGATGTCACCGGGACCTCAGAAGTAGAAATAGACGTAACCGCAGGTGGTATTGTCACCGATAACCCTGCAGTGGCCACAACAGTCGACTCAATAAAGCGTGCCACGACCTCCGTTGGAGTAAGAGTTGGAGGCTGCAACGAGACAATCTCAGGAGCCGATAGTTGGAAAGTAGTGGGTGGGAGGCCAAATGTAGATGAGGTAGCCACCACGGGAACATCCGTAGCGCTTGGCCTTGTAACCTGTAATGTTGAGGGAACCATTGTCATACTGGATAGTGCGGGTGGGGTGAAACGTACCACCCTCGAGCTCTCACCAGCTCCAGAACATGCACCTATCTGTTCCCTTCTTGATCTGCGTATTAACTGTTGTACCTCTTCCTCATAGTCTGACTCGCTGTCATCATCAGTTCTCTTTCTCTTCCCATGTAGTCTTTCTCGAGTTACCATAATCCTTCTTGCCTCAGCCACTTCATCATCAGAATCAGAACCAGGCACCGTAGCAGCTGTCCTAGTAACATTCACAGTCGACACCCTCTCAACCGAGACTTGCACATACTCTCCAGGGTCCACCCGTTCCATATCAAAGTAGCCTTGACCTCCAAACTCAGCATCAAGGTCCACGTTCTCCTCCGGTGACACAACAGGTGCAGCAGGTATAACTTGAGGTGCTCTTGCCTGTTGTGGTGTCGGGTCCCGAAACTTGTCCCCACGAGCAGGCACATACCCTGGGTTGATTAAGTACCCAAACAGTGGAGTATGGCGAGGACGGAGCTCAGGTTTGCTCCTCGCACTCGAAGATCTACATTAAGCGAAGATCCGTTTATTCACACTTTCAACGTATCTGATCGGACGGCGCTGAGGTAGCGTTGGAGCAACATGATTCAAAATCATTTGTAGGAATCTTGGATACATGATGAATCTCTCACGCGCCATCGCCCTTCTCTGACGATCAATCTCATAGAAGACCATCTGACTAAAGCTGTATCGCTTGTTGTAAGTCAGAGCAGTCATCGCCGACTGCATGGTCGCGCCCATGCCATCAGTGCCAGCCTTTCTCCCTGACATGCATACAATCATGACATGCATGAGAAAGCTCCACTGGTCAAGCAAAAACCCTTTCCTTCTCTGCGTATCCCCCAAGGGACCAGAGTATCCCATCCTTAAAAACGCTCCATCACGGAAAGGAGCCACAAACTCTGTCGGGTCATCCATTGTCTCATTTCCAAACCATAAAGCCGCCCGGATTTTTTCAGAAGAGAACTGAACAATCTGATTGTTGACTGTTGCGCGCATCACCGGGGGCTCGACTCTACAGTCATATTCCACGGTCTGCCAAAAATCCTCAATGTTGGGCAAGGATATCGGCAGTGTTGTAGTGATCGCATGGAGTATACGCGATCGTAACAGAAACGTGATGATTTCACGGAAATCATCAACTCCGCTCGCCTCCGGGTCTAATGTTATATACATGTTGTGACCCGGGAAGAACTGTCTTTGGTTATCACCTCCGTCATCACCGCCTGCACCACCTGCTCCAGCTACAGCAGCCATATCTGCAACAAACAGGCTAAGTTATATAAACGTCAAAGCAAATCACAAGTTCGCCTGTTACCATGAGCGAAGTTGTGATCTATTCTGTACAGGCGAAGTTAAAGGTGGGGCGAAGTTGGGAAACAACTTCGCTTCAACTTGAACTTCGTCTGTTAACTGTTAAGTAAAAAGGTCCAGGCGAAGTTAATGAGAACTTCGCCTAACCACAACATCGCCTCATAAACTGTTTCAAAAACTATTATCAGGCGAAGTTAAACCTCAGGCGAAGTTACGGATAACTTCGCCTAAACTGTAACTTCGCTTAATATGAAACGGCGACAGTTAAGGCTGTTCAATCGAATCGATTTGGACAATTTTGAAGATTTCGGCCAGTTAACACAAGATTTTGAGTCGATTTGGACGATTAATATGTTTACTATCACGTGAAAGTAAGTTTGAAAATCGGGTGTTAAGGTTCGAAAGACGAGGTCGATAATCGAGTCGAAACGACCGATGATTAACCTCAAAAACAATGATTATATGAAACTATAAACCCAACAGACCTTTAATCGACAATGAAATCGAGAAAGAATGAACACAGATTGAATCGAACGATAATACGATAAGTTCGCCGGTTGACAGGAAAGAATAAGTTCGCTGAGGTTTTTGAAATAATGAACAGGTTTGACCTAAAAACTTCTTTATATAGGATCACAGATGTACCGGCGAAGTTATGGATAACTTCGCCTATTGCAGGCGAAGTTATACACAACTTCGCTGATATTAAAATTTTTCAAAACAACCCCATACTTTGAACAATTTGCAATTAAGTTTTAAAACATCCTTTAAAGAGATAAATGATACGATCAAGGCCAAGTAACCAGGTATAAAATCAAACAACTACAAAAGTAACGAAAATTTGAAAAATTAAAGTACACGGGATCAAATTTCAGTCTCGACAGGGACTACCATGTTTTAGAAAAGATCCGAACAGGAATCATACTTATTACGTGACTGTCACACAGATCCGTGTTTAGCTGTATTATGACATAAAGAAACAGGTTGTAAGCAGGTAAATGACTTAGAATGGTTTTCATTGTTTCTGTGATACGGGTTAGGTTCAATTAAGCTCAAAACTTAAGTGGGCAACAACTCAGAGATTATGATGCCTCCTATCTATTCTCAAAGCGTATTTGGCTTTCCCCAAGTCACCCCGAGTTGACCTCGACCCGTAGTGTCTGATTAACTAGTAAGTACTCTTCGATCTCTAGTCTCTTCTTCCCGTACTCTTTGTTGCATCTTGATTAACTAGTAAGTACTCTAGAATGTCTCAATAACTCACTTTTTTTTTTCAAACTTCAAAGTAGTAAACAACTGCAAGTCCCGAATCTGGATCACTGCAGTGTCTTGACACGCTATAATCACGGGAATCAGAACACTCACGGGCTCGTGTATGACTGGGTAATCGCTTTTCTGCCTATCATTCGGAAAGATATATATGAAGACATGCACAACTCTTAAGGAGTTTCCACGTAAAATCGAGTAGATTTAGTTAGTATCACTTCTACTTATACGCACCATAAAAAGCTACCATGACATACAATGATTGTTCTAAAGTCTTTTAGGCCTAATAACTTCACTAGTTAAGAACACGGAATCAGTATATCTATCACTTTCCAAGGTTGGATCAATTTTCTGTTAAACATAGCAAAGGTACTTCTTACGAAGTAGTAGACTTGAAAAATAATTTCATCTCCCGGAAAGAAAAAAAATTTTTAACTTCAATCGCCCCGATCAAATTGAAGTTTTCAGGTAAACGGCTGTCCCGAAGATCCAATGGATCAGCTGGACAGACCACATACAAGTATGTGTCCTTCTAACTAAGTATGATCGACTAATTTTCAGCGAAAGAATGAAAACACATCATAAACCGCCCCGGTCACTTTCAGTCATCTGGTTAATGACTATCCTCATATTCTACAAGTAGAAATGAGGACCAAACATATCCGAAGACATGTCCTTCAAACTGAGGCAACTGACATAATTCTAAGCGATAGTTACGTTTTTTTTTTTTTTTTTAAACAAAAACATAAAGCATGGTTACTCTGGATTGATCATCCCATTCAGCTCAACAAGGTTTTGAAATCTAGTTTTGTCAAACGCTTTCGTAAACAAGTCAGCGAAATTATCTAGCGTATCAACCTTTTCGAGCTCAATCAGTTTCTTCTCAGCACAATCCCGTATAAAATGATGACGTATGTCAATGTGTTTAGTTTTACTGTGCTTAACGGGATTGTTAGTTACTGAGATAGCAGCAGTGTTATCAATGCAAATAGGAGTAAGAGTAAAATTCAGACCATAATCGCGCAACTGTTGTTGAATCCAAAGAACCTGGGAGCAGTAGTTGGATGCTGCCATGTATTCTGCTTCACAGGTTGAAATTGCGACTGATGTCTGCTTCTTGCATTGCCAGGACACTAGTCTGCCACCAAGAAACTGACATCCACCAGTTGTAGACTTCCGACTCTGATTGCACCCTCCATAATCAGAATCTGTGTAGGCGACCAAATCCAAGTCTCCTCCTCTTGTGTACCACAACCCCAGCTTAGGTTTGCCTTTGAGATACCTCAATATTCTCTTCGCACCCTTCAAGTGAGATTCCTTTGGGTTTGCCTGAAAGCGAGCACATAGACAAACAGCAAACATTATATCAGGCCTAGAAGCAGTTAAGTATATTAAAGAACCTATTATAGCCCGATATTGGGTTGGGTCCACGTCTGCATCGTTGTCTGACTCAGCACCCAATTTGTGGTTGACGCAGACTGGAGTATCGTATGGAGTGATGTCCTCCATCTTGAAACGTTTGAGAATATCATGGACATACTTCCTCTGATGAATGAACATACCATCTTTCTTCTGATCAACCTGCAGTCCTAAAAAGAAAGTTAGTTCACCCATAGCACTCATTTCAAATCTCTTCTTCATGACGGCCTCAAACTCCGGACACATGGCGACCTTTGTGCAGCAAAGATAATGTCGTCCACGTAGACTTGCACCAGTAGAAAGTCGCTCCCTTTTCTCTTGAAGAACAATGTGCTATCAATCTTACCTCTTTCAAACTCATTCTCAAGCAAGTAATCGGATAACGTTGAGTACCAAGCACGAGGTGCCTGATGTAGTCCATACAGCGCTTTACTTAGCTTGTACACGTGATCGGGAAAGTCAGGGTCAGGAAAACCCGGAGGTTGCTCAACGTACACAACCTCATCGACTTTACCATTTAGGAACGCACTCTTCACATCTAACTGAAAAACCTTCATCTCCTTATGAGAAGCAAATGCCAAAAACAGCCGAATGGCTTCCAATCTTGCCACAGGAGCAAACACCTCATTGTAATCAATCCCCTCTTGCTGATTAAAGCCTTTAACAACCAGCCTCGCCTTGTTCCTGATAACAATCCCTTTCTCATCTCTCTTGCATTTGAAGACCCATTTTGTGCCAATCGCATGCATATTCTTTGGTTTTGCAACCAAGTTCCATACCTCCATCTTCTTAAACTGGGCTAATTCTTCTTGCATGGCTTCGACCCACGAGCTGTCCTTGAGAGCCATTTGATAGTTCTTTGGTTCAATATGGCTGATAAAGTAGGTGTACAAGCATTCGTTGATTATGCCTGATTCTTTAATGCTTGTGTAAACACAGGTGTGCTCATTCAAGCTTTGTCTTGTTTGTACACCATCGGACAGATCACCTATCACATTTTCCAGAGGGTGATTTTTGTGAATTCTCGTAGTCGGAACCGAACTGACATTCAGATTATCTTCCAAGTTCGAAGATAGCTCATCAATGGGTGATTGATGTTGAGAGTGAAACGGATTGATGAATTCCTCTTCAGTAGAGGCAGCAGGGGTATTGACAGCATTTGACGAGGAATGCTGACATTCATCATACTGTGGTCGTTGCACCAAAGTGTCTTCCTCATCGCATATCATCTTCGTAGCAATTCTTTCCTCAACTTCTGCAAAATCCAAATAAGGCATGTTAAAAGATTTAAAAAGTCTATCATAGTCGAAAACCGCGGCGGGTCCCGTGCTTGGTTTTGGTGATTTGTAACTTGTGATATCAGTGTTACACACCACCTCAACCTTGCTGGTCAATGTATTAAAGACCCGTCTGTTGGGAGTCCCAACAAAGTATCCGACTAAGATTCCTTCGTCGGCTACTTCACCAAATTTAGAATTGGTCTTTAATATCGAACACGGGGACCCAAATGGTTCAAGACCACTCAAGTTGGCCTTTCTCCCATGCATAAGTTCATAACAGGTTTTATTCAATCTTTTAACAGTTAACACTCTATTAAGGATATAACAGGCTGTTGCAACTGCTTCAGCCCAGAACACCACGGGAAGTTTCGAATCAGCCAGCATGGTTCTGGCTCCTTCAATTAAAGTTCTGTTCTTCCTCTCAGCCACTCCATTTTGTTGCGGTGTATACGGAGCGCTGTACTGGTGTTCAATCCCCTTCTGTAAGCAGAAGATCTCCATCTCATAGTTCTTGAACTCAGTCCCATTGTCACTTCTGATGTACTTAACCCTTTTTCCCATGATATTATCAACCTTGGTAATCAAATTCTTTACCATCTGAACAGTTTCATCCTTTGACTTCAGGAAATATACCCAGGAATATCGAGAGAAATCATCAGTGATCACCAAGCAGTAAGATGTTCCTCCTAGACTTTTTACATTCACTGGACCGAAGAGATCCATGTGAAGTAGTTCTAGGGTACTGACTATAGAATTAATCTTCTTGGTGTGATAGGATTTCTTGTGTTGCTTTCCCTTCTTGCATGATAAACATTGGTCTTCGAAGTTGAAATTCTTCAAGGGAACACCCAACACCAACCCATTCTTGACAATGTAGTTCATCTTCCGAAGATGAATATGCCCCATTCTCCTATGCCATAATTCGGACTCCGATTCAGTCGCTTTCGACAAAAGACACGATTCTTATGTGGCCATTTCAGTCGACCTCATGTCCATGATATACGTATTCTTCTCTCTTGGAGCCTTCATAACAATCCAATCCTCGGGTATCTTAAAATCAGGATGCAACACAATCGCCTCATTCTTGGTAAAATGCACGGTGTAATCCTTGTCACAGATCTGCGAAACACTCAGCAGATTGTGCTTCAATTCTTCAACAAAGTTCACTTTCTCTAAAGTCATCTTTCCATTCGTCACAGTCCCAATTCCTGTGATCCTTCCACCGCTCTCTCCAGCGAAACTCACTCTTCCTCCTTGAACAGGTTTCCATTCGTGTAACAAATTCTTGTTACCCGTCATGTGCCGGGAACAGCCGCTATCCACAACCCATAGATTGTTTGCAGCCCTGTTCAACTGTTCCTGCACGATTAAAGCAGAGGGTTAAAATCTGGGGACCCAAGACCTCTTGGTCTTGGGTCGATACATCCCGTACCTTGGCTGTCCAAAGTTAGCATCAGAATAATTTCTGTAAGTCCTGAGCGGATACCTTCTTGGAGATTGACTATGAGGCCATCCAAACCGTCGTGAATTAAATGAATTATTACTTATGGTTTGGTTGTTAGCAGTGAAAAACTGAGATCTATTTCTTTGAAAACCTGAATTAGACCAATTTCTGAATTTTGATGGGTTTTCATTTTTTCCATTATATTGATTACTATTTCTTTTCTCAGATTTTAAAGGCCTCACACCTCTGAATTTCTGCTTCAGAGGGCAATCAGCAATTAAGTGTCCTAATTGATTACATCTGAAACAACTCCTGTGTTCAACTTTCTTTTCCATAGTTGTTTTAGATGTTGAGGCTGTATTACTGCCCGTTTGTCTCACATAAGGTGGGACATACGGGTTTAGTGGAGATTTCTTTTCAGTTGTTTTATGTTTCTCCCCACTTTTTGGTAACACTGCCTCTTGTTTTGTCTCACTCGACTCGGAAGACTTGTCCGAGTTAGATGAGACAGGACTAGGCACAGAAATTTTCACACTCGAAACAGGCTTACTTGTTTCGCCTTTACTAACTTCTGGTTCTTTAATAGTAACCTTAACCGGAACTGTCTGACCAAAATCAACATCGACAGATTTCTGATTACTAGGATCATAAGTGTAATTATGATTGTAAGGTGGTGGAACTTCATGATAACCAATTCCTCCCCTTTTAACTGGGGAACCTTGATCACTAACGAGGTGATCAAGTATAGCGGAGGAATTTCTAAATTTCTCAAGTTTCCTGTTCAGTTCCACCACTTTCACCTGGTGATCAACTATCTGTTTATCCCTTTCAGCTATTAGTTTGGTTTTCTCTTCTAAGACTTCATAGCTAAGATCAATAACTTGTATTTTTTCAGCTAAATTTGCTTTCAGACTTCTAATATCTTTTTCACTAGCTTTTATTTTTACTTTATAACTGTTTTCTCTAGCTTTAGTGAAATGATGATCTTCTTTTAACGTTTTAAATTCAGCATCCAAACTAACAAACTGATCAGTTATAGTTTTCAGTTGTTCAGACAGATTTTCACATTTAGTACAATGAATTTTGGTACTTACCTCAGAGAGCTGGTCTTTCACATCTGCCATGTTAGCTTCATTTTGAGCTTCTGCCATGTAAGCTTCATTTTCGCCAGTCACTTTCTCACTATCTGCAGTCTCGATGTTTGCCAAATTGGCCTGTTCGAACACTTCTTCAGCATGCAGATTCCAGTTGTACTCTCCATTTTGTCTGGATATCATGGCTCTATTATCATTGACACCCCCACTCTGTTGTGTAGACCTGTTTTGACTGCGCTCTACACGTTCATTTGTGCACTCCTTTGCAAAATGGCCATTCTGTTGGCAGTTGTAACACCTAACCTTCGACTTGTCAAACCCTGGTCTCTCACCAACAAACTTCCTACCAGTCTTCTTCATAAACCGCTTAACCCTTCTCACAATCATCGCCATCTGCCACTGCAGATCCATCTCTTCCAGATCATCAGCATCGATCTGATCATAATCTTCATCCAAAGTTGTTGGATCAACAATTTTACCCTTGATGTAATTTTCATACGAAGCAATGAAAGATGCGTAGAGAGCAAACTGCTGTTCAGCAGATTTAACACTCATGGGCATCTTCGAGTAGTTGTTGTTTGAAACACCAGGGGAAAAACTACTCTTGGTTGCTTGAGGGCTAGCAGCATTAGATCCACCAGCTACAAAGCACACATCACCATTCATGTTGAGAGATACATGACCGTCATGTGTTGATTTAGCGCCCGACTCTCCCTTTGAGTAGTAAGCAGACGAATCAGACTTCGAACTTGAACTTGAGTTGACCTTTGCACCATACATTCCTGGATCTTGAACCTGATCAGTAGATGTCTCTTTTCGAACCATGTTTAGTTCAAAAGTTCGTAGCTTGTTTACTGCCGTTTCCAAATCATAGTCGGCAAAGTCTTTGTCTTCTCTCATCAACACGGTGTACATCTCCCATTTCGGTGGGAGAGCATCAAGAAGCTTTTCAACAATCTCATCTTCTTTGTAAGTAATAGAATAATTGTTGAGTTCTGTCATCAGATGATAATATCTAGTGATGATATCATCAAGTGATTCATTCTTCAGATACTTGAAGACCGAGAACTGGGTTTTAAGTAGTTTAATCTTTGAAGCACGGATTACCACATTACCCTCAAAACGGTTTTCAAGCGCTTCCCAAAGCTTTCTGGCAGTTTTGTACTTTCTGAAGGTGTGCAGAATCTCTTGTGGAAGAGCCATTGTAATTGCTGCATGAGCTTTGCTTTTGGCCTCATACATTTTCTTCTCTTCTTCTTCCATCTTGCTGTATTTCTTAATCTGATCACGACCCTCATATTCAGCAGTTGGTGGAATGTAGCCATCTTGTATACACACCCACATTTTAGCATCTTGGTACTTGACATATTGTTCAAACCGATCCTTCCATGCCACGAAGTCGGTTCCTTTCAGCATCTTTGGGGCCTTAGTAGCTGAACCCGCTTCCACTTCCATCTTCACCAGTTCCGTAATGTTTATTGAAGTCATCTTTTACGAAACACAAAGAAACCCGAAAAATATAAAATTTTCTTCTTAACAGTACTGTAGGCGAAGTTGTGGATAACTTCGCTTAAGTCTGAACTTCGCTGATTCTGAACTTCGCTCACTTTCTTAAATTCGCCTGATTTGGCGAAGTTGTGAATAACTTCGCTTGAGGTAAGCGAACTTGTGAGGTAGGCGAAGTTGTGGGTAACTTCGCTTGAGATAAGCGAACTTGAGAAGGTAGGCGAAGTTGTGGATAACTTCGCTTAACCTTATATCTTCGCTGAAACCCTACTAACAGTGACGGCAACTTCGCCTGATGAACACGATGGTTTTTGCAGGTTTGATTTCTGGATTTTGTGAGGTTTGTGACGGTGTAAAGGGTTGTTTATGATTGCAGGAGGTGAGTAGGACACAAAAACACAGTAAACTCGTCCCGCGAATAGTCGAACGGAACGATTTCTACACCCGCGTGATAATCCCGAACCACAATCAAGAGCAAAAAGCTCTGATACCAATTGTAGGTTCCCTGCCGGATCTACACGAGATATCGCGTTCTACGTAGGTGCGGAATCCCTACGTAAGACGTTACGAGCGTAGAAGACGATACGATTAAACACGTTACAATAAACACAAACACGTTATATTGCAACCGTAAACACGTGATACAAAGATCACCAAATACAGACTCTCTCTAACTCGTTCTCTGAATAATAAACTGAATTCGTTGGAATTGTCAATAATCCTAAACCTAAACAGCTTATATAGACACGACAACTTCGCCTGGCATGTTCAGGCGAAGTTGTCCCTAACTTCGCTTGTCTAACAAGTTCGCCCATATCAACGAACTTGTTAGCAACTTCGCTTACATACAAAACATAAATCTAACTAACACGGTTACAGACACTTGACACTGAACTACTGACATCTTGCACCAACACACGTAACATCTCATCCAACTTATGCAACACAAGGTAGTCATACGCAAACATCCTTAGTCGATAACGACTAATTAACATCAGGGTCGAGCACACGTACAACCCAAACACGTAACATCTCATCCAACGTATGCAAACACAAAGTAGGCATATGTAACATCCGTAGTCGATAACCAATTTGGCCATACAATAATACATACTTACATACGATAATATCATATCACGGCCTACCCTATACAAGTAAGCCCATCCAAAATAATTTTAAACAATTCATCAAGCAAAATCGCTTAGGTATGCATGCTAGCCCAAAATCTTAAAAGAGTAAAAAAGGTGGCATCATGAACTCACCTAACACAAGACACGTATTCACCATGAGCTAGATAATCCCTAAGAAATCTCAAAACTCAAACACCTGTCGGTTTACATACAAGCATTACAATCGACATCGAAATGACTCGTTTATCCTACGAGACGTTCTAACAAGGTTCGAGTTACCTAAAGCTTCGACCTCATCAAACTCAATCATAACAGCCCCCGGGGACTTACATTCACCAACATGACCCTTAGATACTCCCGGGAATAAAGAATTCCCAATCTATCCCTGGAAGCACTAGGTGACACTAACACGCGTGTTTAAGAGTCGTTTAAGCCTTTAACATCCAACTCAGCCCCGTGTGGACCCAATATGATAAAATCACAGCCAACAAATCCACACGACGCTACACGAGTCAAATGGGTTAGTAACTCGCAAGTACAACGCACCAACTATTCAATAAAGTCAATTGCGCGTTGTACCGACCCGTTTGAGTAACCGACAACCAATTCAACCCCATAACTTATAAAAATGATTTTTCAACAGTCTGCACGTCAAACCAAGTTTCCCTGAGCTAAATTGGTCGTTAATCACTTCAACCCTCGCGTTAAACGCATCAAACTACAATTCTAGTCAACCGAACACTAACAATCAAGCTACAACTAGTTGACCAATCTAACGAACACCAATGAACATGATTTTTAAGTATGATGTACGGTACATACCTAGTAAGATTGTGGTGCAAAAACTCACTTCAAACAGCCCCGACAAGAACACAATTGAACATCCACCGGTTAAGCCTAAAACAAACTTATCGATCAATAATAAGTAAAACATACAGATTTTAGCATGCGAAGATGCATTTAATTACATAGGATAACCTTTGAAATAAATTATTAATTTTTTACCAGACTTTAATAAATGTCTTAGGTTTATAAAAATATTTTTATTATATTCTTTTAGTGGACACAAATATTATAAAAATTCCTCCAACACAGCAAGGTACATGCAGCTATTTCAGTGCGCAACAAAATGGTTTTATTTTTATAAAATTCATTACCATACCAAATTAAACGATTGAAATTGGGTTTTATTCTTAACTCAAAATATTAAGTTCCAAAAGTGGAACCAACTAATTTGGACTTGTTGAAAAAGAGTTATGCTGTCGGGAAAACAGACCAGAATCCGTCATCCCACGTCAGCTTTGACACACAATCTTATAAATTCATAAAAACCATTCAAATCTCGTCCAAAAATTACATATTATACCTTTCTGGAAACTATACTAAAATTAGAACATCATGGAAACAAGAACCGATGAAAAACAATGGATTATCATCGCGTTACAGACCCTACAATAAACGTATATGAATCTGTCAGCAAACTGTTATAATCAAAACTCAACCCTAACGTGTTCGATAACGGGTTTAATGGTGAAAAAGACTTGCATGGACGTTAGACTAACCTTGAATTGAAGTTTTACATCCTAATCTTGGATGCAAAAAGAAAAACGAAGGATTTGAGCTGCAGCCCTGGTTGCGATCGGCTGGAACAAGGAGGAGGGCTAGGGTTTTGTTAACATATTATAAAAGTTACACTCTAGCCCCTTGAGTTGAAAGGATGCAGCAAATCTTGGATGAAAAGTAAGTTATTTTAACATACCAGTATGACGAGAGTGTCCCCGAGAAAGGCCAGATAAACCCCGAGGGATGTACATACTTTACATGCTTTTAAATCATTGAACCGAAAATTAACGGGTGTTACTGCTTGGGTAACGGTACAAATGAGGAGATGATAAGAACATGGTGGATACGCCGCTGGTACATCCTATATATAAGTGCCCTTATCGGATTGTCATTTGAAGCGTTGCTTCGGTTATTATAAGTTCTATGTCATGAAATTTTCGTTAAAAGCTTAATTGTTTTCAAAACGATGATGTTGTGGTTTTCCTTAATTTCTGGACGAAATTCCCTAAAGTAGGGGAGACTGTAACAACTCAGGTTTTCCAACGAACGAATTAATACTTATTACCCGACCGTTTTATATTCGGGAAATTTATCACTAAAAAGTGTCACATTTATCGAGAAATTTTATTAACATTTATATTTGTTTATTACATTTATTTAATATATTAAACTTTGGAAGATATACAATTTGAAGCCAAAACTAAGCTTTAATCCTTATTTGTTTCCACGTCAAATCTCAGGGACTAATTTACGAATTCTGCATAATATGTTTATAACCCATAACCAGACCCGTACCCATAACCCAAGATCTATAACCCATTAACCCGTATCCATGACCCGTTAGTTAACTTGTACGACAATTATCGATCTAAATTGAGAAATTGATTGTGTTTTTGATTCCTCTTACTAATTTCGGCCTAACCGAACACATTAATTAAGAAACAAAATCAAATTCCAACGTGTATTGATCTATTGTATAAACCGTCCTACCTAAGAACCGATTATATAACTTAGGACTAGTTATAATTTAATTATTCACATCTACACCATCAATACAACCCGAAGAACAAAAACCCTAACCCTAATTGCATTAAGTTTTGCCGTAACCAACTGATTGAGCTCCATTCTTGCCGCGACTACTGGTTCGTCGTCCTCACTAAATTCATCATCGATCCAGGTAATTAAAGCATACAATAGGATCGTATGTCATCGAGAAACATTAACCCTAACATTAATTCGATAAACACTTAACAGATTGATCGATTGTAAAAGCTAGGGTTTCATAATCAAATTGGTTTTAAGCTGTTTAAGTATATATTTAACCGTTTACGTTTGTTAATCAGCTGACACATCAGCTCGCATGGCTGGTGTGTGTGTGCTAAGTTTCTGGACGTCCAAAGGTCGCGGGTTCTAGTACCGGCCAGCCGATTTTTAGTATATTTTCTATATAGTTTGTTATTTAAATTCTTTTAAATGAATAATAAAATGTTATAATTAATATTTAGTATCAAATAAACAATATTTTATTTAAACTGATATCATAAGTAAGCATTTAGTATCAATTAGTTTCATTACGAGTTTTTGTGTGTATATATACACACACACACACACATCTTATTAATAATAAACCAATATTATTTTATTAAAACCGACACTATTAATGTTATTATCGTTAAAACGTCTTTATAAAATTGCTCGTATTGATATATGTGTTGTATATATATATATATATATAATTTGTTTTAAATAAAAATTATAACAAACATATTAAACGAATCAAAGGGGTTAATTATATTTTTACTATCGAATTTCGCTAAAGAATTCCAAGATATAAATTTTAAGATAATTATATATTTAAACGTATATTTTTTTAGTAAATCTCGACTCGTATTTATTTAAACTAATTAATTGTAAACCCGATTATATGACAAATAATGATATTTATAATTAAAGAATAAGGAATAATTCGTAAAGATCAATCGTTCAATCCATAACGTATCCAACCATAAATATAACGCAAATCATATCTAAATACTAAGATCGTTATACATATTGTATCGTTTATAGTTCACTCATCATATTATTTAATTGGAATTCTTGTCGGTAATTATCGAAGAGTGTGATTTTCACTTTCTTGGCATATTCATTCTCATTTGGCTTAATCGATCAGGTGAGTTTTATCATTCCCTTATTTTACTCGATTTTCATAAATGTTTTGGGGACATATGCGTATATAATACTATACATACATATCTATATATATATATACATATCAAAAAAAGCAAACATGTAATTGTGTGTGATTAATCAAATCTACTTGTTATGTGCTTATGTGTTATTGTATTCATTCATTTGACATATCCCCTTGGAGAGGGTTCTCATTCTATTGACCACCGCCCGATTTGCTTGGCAGCGGTCTTATTCTTATATGCTTAAGGTTGATTTACCGGCGCCCGATTCGCTTGGCAATGGTTTAATCGATAACTTACATGCTTATGGTTTGATTTCATTACCGCATTTATTACGTTTTGCTTATTTATTATATTATCCTTATTTTATTGCAAAACTGGTTGTAAACTCACTCAACATGTGTTGTTGACCAAAACTCCATTTTCTATGCATTTGCAGGTTGACTGAGTTGAAGGATGGACACTTAGAAAGACCTTAGGGTTAGATTGAAGACAAACTTAAATGTAATTGATTGTATTTATTTATTTGAATTGTATTGTTGTATTTGAATTTTGTGTATTATTTGAATTAAATAATTAATTAGATATTGTCACATTTTATATATGATAGTATCTTCGAGCTGTGAGCAATCGGATCATGCCCCGGCATTTCTGCCTTAGGTTGGGATGTAACACCCCTTACTTACATACTATAACCATTAGCTAATGGAGTTAGCCACAGGAATATACGGATAGTAGTACTATTGACATTGACATTTCCCCCTATTTTAGGTTAGTCGCTCTAACCTCCGATATTGCATCGAAACAGGGTGCGTATATTCCATCTGTGAGACTTGAACAGGGCAAAAGGATATAAGTTGTGGTTTGGTTATAGGCTCAGGGTTCGTCATATTAATCCGTAGATTTAGCTAGTCTACGAAGGATCATTGTATTTGTTTCAATATGTTATCGTATACTTATTTGTGAACTGATTCAACGTTTTATAAATAACGTGATTTCATATTGAGTCTAAAAACCTGTGAACTCACCAACCATTGTGTTGACTTTTTAAAACGTATGTTTTTCAGGGAATTAACGAACACTAACGAATCATGGAGTCAAGACCTCAATACATAATTAGGATACCAATTTTTGGAAGGAATTTTATTGTATAAACCGAATGATGATTGGGTCATATACGAGAAATTTCCTTATTATGTTAAACTATTTTGTTTAAAGACAAATTGTGGTCTGTAAACCCGTTTTAAACTTGTGGTATCCTAATGCTACTATGTTTGGGATAATCATATGCTTACGGTATACATGACTTCACACGCCCGCGCTTCTGTTTTGGCGGGGTGTAACAATCGGTCATAACACACAGGTCATAGTGATCCCAAACCTCAGGCCATCTCGTGGTGCCGATAAGCATAACAGCAGCATCGTTGGTCGCCATTGGTTTAAACTAAGAGTTAGGGAAGTGGTTTAACAAGTTATGAAAGTTTTTAACAAGTTAGGGAAGTTTTTTAAAAAGTTCTAAACTTAGTATATCTATATATAGTATATGTGTGTGTGTGTTTGTATATTCAAAATCGGTTCCAATGGTCCAAAAACGGTAATATAGCTACTGAAACCGTTTCCCAGTGGCCATATTGCTTTTAAAAATGGAAAACCCAGTGGAACCGGTTTTCAGGTTTAAACGGCACTCGGTTCCTACCCTACCCAATTCCACTGGGTTCTGATTATTTCCCATCGGGTCGGGTCTAGTTCCAACTCGTTTCTTGACGAGAACCGATTCCTACCCGGATCCGGGTTTTTAAAAAACCCGATTTATGCATGTCTATTGTTGGTGATGTTAATGCGTTTCTGATTGTAAATTTAAACACTAATCTTGCTTTGAGACTTCTAAGCTAAAGGGGGGAGGGACAATCATGGGGACTACTCATGCATTGGCCAATCCTACACTTCAACCTCATTTCTAGCATTAAGTACCCACAAATTACAAAATCAATGGCAGCAGCTACCCACATGTATAATAATTATTAAGTCATTTCAATTCTTCAACCTTTGTCATGGAATCAATTTTATGTGGCAAATCTTTTTCATGAAATGAAGCCATGCATCCTACCCACATGGGTGGCGGCAGTGTTACCATGTGGTTTGAAAGCTATACACCCTACCCATATGGGTGCCCCATCCTCTCAATAATCTTTTCATCTTGGAGGTTCAACATATATTATCTCCATAACTTTTGAAATGCTTACTAAATGTGATATGACAGCAAACATGCACAAATCGGGTTTTTTAAAAACCTGGAATTGGATAGGAACCGGTTTTTATGAAACCAAGTAGAAAATGGAACCGGTTCCCGTCAAGAACCAGGTAGGAACCGGACCCGACCCGATGGGAAATAATCAGAACCCAGTGGAACCGAGTAGCGTAGGAACCGGGTATGGTTTATATCCAAAAACTGATTCCACCAGTTTTTCCATTTTTAAAAGCAATATGACCATTGGGAACCGGTTCCAACGGCTATATTACCGTTTTTGGACCGTTGGAACCGGTTTTGAATATACAAACACATACACACACACATACTATATATAGATAGGCTAAGTTTAGAACTTGTTAAACCACTTCCCTAACTCTTAGTTTAAACCAATGGCAACCGACGATGATGTTGTTATGGTCATCGACACCCCGAGACGCCCCCGAGATATGGGATCACTAGGACCCGTGTGTTGTGACTGACACACAGGAGATGGCGCGCTGCAAATACCGTGGCAAGTTTTTGAAAGCGGTGTCGAATTCCACTCTCCGTAAGCATACCAATAAGTATTGTAAGGAAAAAAAACATTTGGACGCTAAAAAAGCAGGATAGTCGTTAGGCTCTGCAAGTTAAGCCCCCGCGCTGGTAACAAAGCTTAATGGGCGTAGAGAGTGGATGAAAACGACGAACAGTGTTTGTTATTTTAGTTTTTATGTTTAATAATGTTTGTAGTTAATCGTTTTATAATAATGTTCGTCATTATATAATGAAGTGGTTGTTTTCTATATAGGTAATATATATATTTATGATATATGACTTTAAGAGTTTGTTTAAGACAAGTTGTTATTTTAAACAAACAATAACACTTCAAAAATCGATTATATTGATCGAGTGATTCGTGTTACATATTACATGACTCGAACAAAAACAAATTGAAATTCTTCGAACATCTTTGCCTTCGTCTTCTTCACCCGACAGCCCAGAAATTGCCCTTCTTCCACCTTTTCATCATGAATTGGACGTCCAAGTGGTATTTCGTCTTCAAAGTTCGCACTGTCTTGTATACGATCCACCGCGTCTAAATGATCCTTTAGAAAATGCATATATCTAAGGACTCGGAGTGATTTTGGTTCTTTGCATCGATAATATCCTTACGCTAAGTGAAAAAACTGATTCCAAAGCTGTAACATTCATTAATTTTCAAACCCAAAATCCCGAGCCAATTTTTAATTTTCGGCTTTGTTTATATATATATATTTATATATATATATACATATATATATATATACATACATATATATATATATATCACAAGTTTCGTTTCAGGTATTTTATGTTTTAGTACTTGTATTCGTTAAACCGACCCATTTTTTCGTTTCAATATATTCTTATTTGTCATTTAGCAATAATACAATATTCGCGATGATTTAAGTTTCTCGATCATTTTCTATTCGTGTTGAACTACGATATTTAGAGTTTTATTAAATTTAATCAATTTCCAAACTGTACGGGTATAATATGAAAATAATCCAAGTATATTAACTTTTATTACAATTATAAAACATTTGAAAGTTCAGGGTTTAAAATGCAAATATACTTTAAATTCAGTTTTAAAAGGAACAGGAAACATGAGGGGCCTAATATGTAAAATATTAAATTATAATATTATTAAAACAACTAATTATACTAAAACACCCTCTAACTCGCATGACCGGTCTTCACTATCGTTTTTCCGACGAGCCTCTTTCACTATCAAAACAAGAACAATCTCAAGTAATATATGTTTATGAATCGTTTTTATGTGGTAAACAAAAACCCTAACATAATTTCATCAAACATAGAACAAAATTAAAGATTAAAGAGTTAGGGTTTAGAAAGAAAGATGATGAACTTGTTACTTTAATTAAATATTTATGTTTCTGTTAAGTTAACAACAAACTAGTTTATCTGGTTGAGACACTTGATTAAAAGCTAAGGGACCCGGGTTTGAGCCAGGGTCTGGGTGTATATTTTTGTTATATATTCTTTCCTTATCTAACTATTCTAATAAGGTAAAATAACTGAGACACGTGTCACTTGGAGATTCATTCTTATCCAAAATTTCCCGTTCAAACTATTTTCTAACTTTTAATGAAAACTTATTTATGTCAGTGTAATCAAAATATATCAATCCATCATTTAATTTAATAACTAATTACCTACATTATAGAGATTAAAAATTTGCAGGTGTTTATGTCATTATAATAAAAATATTTATATTTTTAATGAAATCATGTCTACCTTTTTTTTATTAAATCAATTTATAAACATTTTTCAGTGTAAGAGATGAATGTGATAAAAATTAATGAACGATATTTATAGGTTTAATAAGATAAAAACAAGAATAAATTATGAATGAATAGAAATTTTATTCTCACGTATTCATTCAGCATCTATGGATCCATGAAGTTTTCATCCATCTCTTTCAAATTTGTAATACAAAAGCATGTTTTAGTCATGCTAATTTTGTATATGATGTTCTCTTTTTATGTCATTTATAATGAATATTATTAGAATTCACTATTCTCTTAAAAATATAATTACAACTTATAAAATCACTAGGTGTGTCTTTTTTGTAATAATGAATAAATTGTGTGAGAATGCACCACACAAATTCGTATGAATATCTTATTAGAAAATATAGTTGGAACTTATTAAACTATTTAATTTGATAAAGTATAGTTTTTTTTTAATTTAATCATTTAATTACTATAGTTTAATTAAATTTCTTTTGAGCATCCCGTGTATCACACGGGCTCTAAAGCTAGTTATATTAATCAAATCAAATTAAATTTGTTTATATATATTAAATTAAATTATTCTAAAAATAACTAAAATTAATTATAAATTATATTTTGTCATCTTCACCTAAAAAAAATTACTTTTTCATATTCGTTGAACCGTCAATATTATTTTTATAATTCCGTTCGTTAACTTTTGTTACGTTAAATAGTTGATTTCGAATAAAATCCTACTATTAAAAAAAATCCATGTTCCTTAAATATTAAAAAATCACATATTAATTGGTAATTAAATAATATTAAATCGTTAAAATTGTCGTTAAAACTTAAAATAATATTATAATACAATGTGCCATATAATAATAAAAGGTACTCTAAAATAATGCAAAATTCATAAAACCAAGTTACTTAACCTTTATAATCCCATTAGTTAGTTTTTGATTTTGTATTTTTAATTATAGCTCGTAAGATTCGATTGCTTTGATTTCGTTAACGCGCTTTCCGTTTATGTTTCAAATTATCTTCGATTTCGAGATGAGTTTCTCACACCCCCCTTTTTACTCTTTTATTGCCTTTGGGGGGTAGCATATGTATCATACAAACTTCAAGTATTTACAATTTCTTTAACAAACTACAATTTGTTACATGAACTTATGTGTTTACTTGATTGCTTGCTCATGGTTGCCTCAATAAGTATGATCATACGCCCCCCTTTGCACTCAGGACCATTTGTTTCGAGTGAAAAAGGGACCTCATTATCCGAGTACGTTGGTTGTCCCCAGGGGTGCAAGCGAGCCGAGCCAAGCCCGAGCTCGGCTCGTTTAGCTTACACAGAGCTCGAGCTCGGCTCGATTTGAGCTATATTTTCAAAGCTCGAGTTTGACTCGTGAGTAGATTTTCAAGCTCGAGCTCGGCTCGGGCTCGGCCCGTTTACTATATATCAACTATTTTTTATATAATTATAATTATTTTTATATAATTGTTTTTCTGTTATTACTTTGTGTATAAAATAATATATATTATTTAGTTATTTCTATTTACTTTTTGATAACATTATGTATATTAATTAATAATTATTAAATATATATTTTAAAAAATTATAAAATTGACAGGCTCGTTTAGGCTCGCGAGCTAGCTCAAGCTCTATTAGTGAAGCTCGGGCTCGGGCTTGTTTATTAAACGAGCTTATTTTTAGGCTCGGGCTCGATTAAGCCCAGCTCAATCGAGCTTTCTAACGAGCCGATCTCCAGTAGCTCAGCTCATTTGCACCCCTAGTTGTCCCCAACTGGAAAGGACCTTCGTTTATTCTTTACACTCAGGACCTTGATTCGAGTGTAAAAGAACTCTTATTTGCATTTTCACAAGTCTCATAAAATTATATGGTTTTTATGTACTTATATAAAACTGTGTGAACTTACCAACTATTCATATAGTTGACATTATTTTATACATATGCTACAGGTACTGTTAGCAGAAGATGACACACGGAAAAGACACTAGACTTAGGTTATTTAAACCAATGGACAAACTGTTTAGTTGTATTTATTTTCTTTGTATTTCTTGATTCAAACTTGTGTGTTTGATGTATAATTTAACTAATGATAGTATTGTCACTTAATAGTGTCACATGTGTTTTGAACAATATATACGTCACACTCGGGCGTTTCCGCTTAAGCCGGGGTGGTATAGAAGCAACCGTTGAAGCTTGGATTCTTAGCAAGTCACGAGCCATGGCGGAAAGAATAGGAAATTTGTTTCGCTTTCCTTTCCACCAAGCCAAAACATCAAGGTTGCGAATTTCTTCGGCCGATGCACCTTCAACATAGTTTGCTCCAATATATCACCCAAGTTCACTTATTGGTGTATTTCCCCTTTGCCGCTTAGCCGTCGACTCACGAACAGCATTCATCATATTTATAAGCTTGTCCTTACATGGCCTACTTCTTGTTGCTTGCCTCACAAAAATCGACTTTGATCTTGGAACTTAATCTTGGAAATAATGATCATAGATTTATTGAATGGATTTGTTGTAAGAATCCTCGCTTCCGTCGACATCATCGGATCGATTCCATGCATACCCATGTTATCAAATATTTCCTCGATCAACGCCTCAACCCCGAAAACATTCAAGTATGGGTTAAAGCGACAGCACAAGTAAACATCGGTGGTATGCCTTCAAAATATTTTTGGAACTTTTTCATTGGCTCAACAATATTCTTGAAAAGATCATTTTTGTTTTCAAACTCTTTGAAATTCAATTAGATGTTGTATAATTCTTGCAACACCCAACAACTAGTAGGATAATAAACCCCCGATAATTTAGTTGTTGCGGTTTTGAAAACATCAAGATACTCCATGAAATAGCCGATACTTACCCAAGAACCGTGGGGAAACATATCGGCTTCGCACCAGTCCACAACAGTTTTATGAAACGCTTGTAATGTTTCTTGTTGGGAAAAAGCATAAGAGAGCATTTTACAAGTTGAGTTCCAATGGGTTGGAACGTCCCAATTCGGCCCCAAATATTTTTTTTCAACCGACTTGCAATAGTTTTTGTATTCAAGATGTCTTATTTTCCCACTTCTGAAAACATCTTGTAACATATATCTAAAGCATCTCAAACCAGCTTCCATGGTTTCATTGGTAAGACCTTCTTGAACAACCAAATTGATAATGTGGGTGACGCATCGAGCATGAAAAAACTTTTTGTAGCAAGGTGGTGTATATTTTATATAAAATTTCTCAACAGCCTTTGTATTGTTTGTTGCATTATCAAACGACATTAAAAATATTTTTTTCCTCAAGTTATAAGTCGTTATTACCTCATCCAAAATTTCAAACAATTTTTTGGCAGTATGTGGAAACGAAAATTTTTCAAACGCGATGGTGCATTTCATCATTTGCCAAGAAACCGGATCGACCCAATGAGTGGTGACACAAAGGTACGATTCCGATAACCCATGTGGTGCCGACCAAACATCGGTAGTTAAATTGACACCCGTTTGTATAGTTGCAAATGACTCAATTAAATCTTTTTTGCACATTTCCACAACTTTAGACAATGACGTCTAAGGGTAGTACGACTAACATGGGTGTAGCGCGGTTGAAGAGTCTCTCGAATCATGGACGTTAATTAAGGGTTGTCGAAGTGGTTAAATGGCAAACCTTATTGAATCACGAACTTCGTCATCCTATCGTGAACCGCTTTCATGTTGTAACGAAATATTTGCCCATCTCGACCCAATTTGACTTAGTCCATTATAGGAACTTCTTTCAACGCCTTGCAAAATTTCTTTTCGATGTGCTTTTTTTAAAGTTTAGTTCGAATCATGCTTTAAGAAAGTGCCACAAAATTTGCAACGAGCCTTTAGGTCTCCGTTGATCAACTCAACCAAATCCCAATTCCGCCATACGTCTTCGTTGCGGTTATGAGGGATGACCCGTACAACTTCGGGGTCATCTTCAACACGAACCGGGTCAATAAAAACAGAAGCGGAAGCCGCCTTCCTTTTGCCCTTGTTTTTGCTTGCCATAATAACAAGTGGTGGTGGAAGTGAAAAAAATTGGAGGTGTATGTAGGTTAGTCGGGAGTGTCAAAACGAGTGTAAACCGATAAGCTTTTTTTTTATGTTTTTGAGTTGGGGTGGTAAAACAATTGATCAAGTACACCTTTATATGGTTTTAGTAACTCAAAAACCGGTTCCAACGGCTATTTTACCGTTGAAACCACCAGTTCCAACGGCTATATTTTGAACAGCAGCCTTAAGTCGCAAAAACCCGGTGGAACCGATTATTCCGGGTACGAACTGGAACCGGTTTGGAATTGGAACCGGATAGGAACCGATTTATGAGATGATATTTAGACCCGGGTAGGGTATTCCGGGTATAATTAAACCCAAACCCGATACCGGGTATGAACCGGTTTTGGGCCGGTTCCACCAGGTCGGGTCTTGAACCGGTTTTTTTGTGCACCTCTATATGACAGTATAATATCTATACAACAGTGATACCAAGGTGTGATGAAATGTGCATTTGCATGGCCATGAGGTTGAGGGTTTGAATCTCATGGTGGACTTACGATGTAGATTTAGGACCAGAGCTAGTGGGTGTGTGAGTTGGTTGTTGTAGATAAAACGGTGGTGGAAAGCTTGGATCGTATCATTACTCGTTAGTACTCAAGGCGCATGTGTGGGGCTAATATCAATTTATTAGGCTTGCGCATGTAATTCGTTGTTGTTTTGTTCCGGGAACCTAAAGTATGTTTTGGTCATTATTATTTATGTTTGGAAGCGTGTGATCGATCCTAGGATACATGCTAGCTACCCGTGTGGCTCTTGCTACTTCACATTGTACCATTTGTTCATTGTTGCATTTATTCATTATATTGCTATGAGTATATTGATTTATCTAGGTATCCATTATTTTTAGTTTTTGTTGTGTTATATATTTTGTGTTCAAGCTTTCTAATAGATTGAGCTTTAACTTCAACCTTCTGATTTTATTGTATACTACAATATCGTGCTATGTAATGATTTTTGTAATTATTCTAATACGGTAGGCGGTTTAATGTTTAGACTCCACCGGGTCGGTGTCTAACACATTGAAAGTATGGAAACTGAAATTTAAAATTTAATTACAAATCATCCCCCAAACCATATAAACCCTAGTTTGATTATATCTCAATTGAAGATCGTATACCCTCTGTCAATAAAAATTGACAGAGGGGTTTTGACGGGCATACAAAACCGAATAAACACATATATTAATTACCTTAAACAAGGTTGTAATGAGGGTGAACGATGAATTAGGTTTTCGGCTGCATACCCGAATCAAAAGCGATATAGAACAATTTATGGTTTGCAATTGACATAGGGGTTTGGTTCGTGGTTGTGAAAGGATGCTGAGGGATAAGTTAATTGCATTTTAACGGGGTATTATAGGTAAATTAGATCGAGATTAGCCGTGGTTCGTTTAGCTTCAATTTAACGTTGAATAACGATCAATTAAACTAATTAAGGCGATGATTAGGAGCGCGTTTGACCAATTAACGAGTATATAATACCAATTACGTGATTCCCCGCTGATTTTGTGGGTCTAAAATCAGGGGGGTAGGTCAACGGTGGGGAAGAAAGGAGGGAAGAAGGAATGAAATAATATTTAAAAATTTTACGACATGGTCCTTAGGGTTTAGTTGGTTAATCAAGTTAGGATAGAATATGATTAAGGGTCAATTTTGCACATGATTGATAGTTTAAAATATTTTATTGAATAAACGAAACAAAACAAGTGACTTGAAGTGAAATAAATGATCAAGAATTAAATAAGATAGTAAATGTATTGAATTGAATCACGAAAGTCCAAATAACGTAAAAAAAATTTTTAACGGTCCGGGTTTTTGGATCCGAAAATGACGAATGTTTCAAGTATTAGGTATACCGGGTGATCGATCCTAGGATATATGCTACCCGTGCGGCTCTTGCTACTTCACATTATACCATTTGTTCATTGTTGCATTTATTCATTATTGCCATAAGTATATTGATATGTATGTATCCATTATTTTTTGTTTTTGTTGTGTTATATATTTTGTGTTCAAGCTTTCTAATAGATTGAGCTTTAACTTCAACCTTCTGATTTGATTGTATACTACAATATCATGCTATATAATGTTTTTTGTAATTATTCTAACGCGATAGTTGGTTTAATGTTCAGACTCCACCGGGTCGGGTCCGGAACCGGTTTTTTTGCGCACCTTTATCCAACACCATCGAACGATATCGGACATAAGTTATACCAAACTAGGTGACTTACCCGGCGCAGTTTGTGTGCCAACGCAAATTCGGACTGCATCGGATTACGTAATCAAAACTAAGCAAAAATAAGAAAAAAAAGTTTAATTCGTCAAACCAGATACAGGGATTAGATCGGTACCATACCAGTACCGAAAATCCCGATCCCGATAATCATAAATTCTTGGTACCGGTACCGATACGATACCGGTACTGAAGGTAGAAATCGGGAAATACCAGCACCATACCGTATCGGTACCAAAACTCAAAACTTTGGTACCGATTCGGTACCGACGGTACCAATACTGGGCCAGATACACCAAATTAACATATTTAAAGCAAAAAAAACACGCTGAGACGGATAATCGATGTGAATATAGTATAATATCAACCCTCATATAGCTTATGATACGAAAAATAATATATTTAAAACGACGTTTATGTGATCAGTAAAACACGGGCGTTGCAACAACGAATCGATACGAATTTGATGGGTATCGAATAGGTTTGTTACGATGTCAAAAATAAACCTAGATATTAATTTTGGCAAACTAACATATTTAAACCAAATAGCAAATAAAATAATAACACAAAAACAAAAAGATATTCAAATAAAGTAGTCTTCACATGACCAAAATGAATCAAGAAACTTTTGGAGATGGGTCTTGAACTTGTACACTCTGTGGTTTTCTTTCCTAAGCTCTAACAAACTTATCAACAACCAACAAGCCAAGTTATCACAATTTTTTATAGGTCAAGATGATTTACCTAAAAATATAACTAAACTAATAAAATATTAAATAAATCTATTGTGGCACCTAACTTCTAAATTATACTAATTAGATAATATATAATGAGAATAATTAAAATTAAAATTTAGTTTTGCACAAAACTACATATTAAACATATTTTAACCCGCCACAAAAAGTATGTTTCCTAACCATCTATCAGTGTTGGGAACCTTTCATGATCCCCTCCACAACATATCGGAAAAACGCAATAATAGCTTCAGGCATAAACACCAGACTCAGTAGTTTTACACCAAGCCTTCCCACACTCCACCGCGAACAAAACTGTGATATTCACCATTACCATCTTTTTGCATCCTAAATGACCTTTTTAACCTCGACAACCTCATCATGGCTAATCTCTGACTCGCTGTCTGATCCCAAGTCCCTGTACGCATTGCAAAGATAACATTTTGTTGTATCATGTCAACACCATTATCAATACCAGTCTAGAAATGGATATACCCTGAATTGACCCAACCCGTTGACTTGTACAGAAAAGATGACCCTTTTAACCCATCCAATTTGCCACCTCTTTTAACAAAAAGCAGTGGGCGTGCTAATAGTTTGGTTTCCCCTTTGGTATTTTAAACACGGACCAAACAGGACCGAGCTGGTCAAGGAATGCATGTGCATTTCTTATGATTAATGAAAACAAAATTATTAAAATTTTACCTAAAGATGTACAAGATCAAAAGTAACCAAAATGGGTCGAACGGGTCAAAAGCAGACTAAACTGTATTTTTAATGCAAAAACTTCATGAATGATTTTATTTTAAAAACTAGAATATGACTGAAAAAATACAATTTTTGTAGTCATATTTGATGCATAAGCTATTTACATAAACTTGATAAAACACGCCTCTTGACTCTCATTCTCAGTTCACCTTTTCCGCCTCTACTATAAACATACAGCTTTAGACAAGAATATGTTTGGTTGAGTGAACTAGAAGTCTAAAGTAATGACGACGAAAGCATGCATAACGTTTCAACTTTCATGTTCTTAACTTTTATAGTTCTATTACAAGTTATAATCAATTTTAAGACGCACGTTGGGTTTATGATCTAAGGAGAGTTTTAGAAGCAAACCGTTGATATGGTACGCGATGATCAGGAACACCATCTTCACCACGTTTATCTTCAAACCACTTTAGAACTTTCTTGCGTGGTAGTTTTGTCACATGCACAATATTGCTTATCATGGCATTCTGCATTAGTTTGCAACATAACCACAAATTATAATTAAAACTTAAGTTATCTAAGAAGCGTGTTTGATACAACCCCGAAAATAAAATAGTAAATTGATAGAAATAAACAAGAACAAGGATAGTTGGCCTGATTCGAGAGGGGCTAGATCTTCGATTAGAAGAGGTATAAAAACCTAAAATTTGATAAGCATAAACATTCATAATACATAAACTAGTACACTAACATATAAATAGGCCTAGGTGCATTAATAATGCTGCGGTTACTTAGACCCTTTAGCATCCCACCCATTTATCTCCCTTGAACCCTTCAGCTTCCTGAATCTGGCCCTAAGTGCCTACCCGTAGAGAAGACGGGTTCATATCAATGTTGCAATAATAACATACGCTAATGCTATGCATATTGCAGTTAACTACCACCTTCATAGCATGTCAGTTGAAATACTAACTCGGGAAACGGCTTAGAGTAAAGTTTTCACAATAATGGAATCTTCTAGATCGCAAAGATTTATTTGCAATGATGATAATAGACAAACAGATAGTTTTAATATAAAACTTCGGATAAAAATCATGAAATAATAAAGTCATAATACTGATAAAGTCACGCATACTTTTTTCTAACTTAAAAACCACACAAGTTTCACTATAGGTCCGTTGTTGTGAAATTTTTCATAATTATTTAAATTGAAATACCTGAATGAAACAATTATGAAAATTGATTATAATTTAGTGACTTCTTTTCACAGTTACCTCCTACTTCATGTTAAACTTGAAAAGATCTCACTAAAAATAACCAAGTTTCATATAAGTTCCATACAAATCATTAACTTGGATAAAAATTAAGCTTTAAAAAATTCACAGCAATGGAACAATACTGAAACGTGAATGGCTTTTATAGTTAGAAATAAACATATATAGAGATCAAGGCATGGTTTGGCGGTGCACCTCTAGTACATGGAAAGTTTTTGTGCATCGGGATATTGTAATATAGCTTTTTAGGTTGTATATATAGGTTATTTATATATTAAATCATATATAGAGCTTATTTATAGCTAAATTTTGTGTAGGTGATGGCAAAAGCCTATGAGAAATATAAAAAAATGTATAAATATCTTGCGCTACGCATTAGAAAAGCAGTGTGCTTTGCGCTTCGACTCGGAACCCTATCATCTCAACATGCCTCGCATTTTCTAAAACCAAGATTTAGGCCAGATTTACAATGTAATCAAGACATTCTATATTGAAAGTTGAGGACAAAACTTGCAAAATGGTCAAACCACAGAGACCATTTATGCAATTTTCTCATGAAATAATAATGATTGAGAAATTTAACTCACAGTGGGACGTTTTGACCGTCTATAAACTCTCTCAAGTGTTTCAACATGCACTTTCTTCAATCGCTTTTGAGCAGACCAGCTACTTTGCATTTGATGAACCGGGACTTTTGTGGTGGGCTTGACATTGATAGTTTTTCTTTCACTAACCAACAAAACAGCATCCTCGGGTTTGATTACAGGCTCCAATATCCTTGATTCGGGCTTATCAGGTAATGAAGCACTCAGCATAAGAAGATCCGGAGGCGGGTCACGAAGTAAATCAAGAACAATAGCTCTATCAAGGCATAAGTCTGCAGCCAGATTCTTGATCTGCATTAACAAGATTAAAAATTGTATCATGATAACTAATGAGTAAATAACGTAATCAACGAATTAAAAATCACACAAATATAAAAGGTCTTATATGGCTTATAAATTAGAAATAACGTTGATATGCATGAAAAGAATTGTGAAGTCAGTTTCTCCAGCTACCTGGGGCACGTTCGTGTTTGTTCTTTTAACTTTATCCAAAAAACAATTGAACACGAACAGGGTTTTTTTTTGTGTTCGTTGAGAAAATGAACTTGTTTATGTTCGCTCGTTAATTGTATAAATGAATACTTCATGAAAGTAAACAAACGAATATCAATCTGCTGGGCCTGAAAATTAATAAAACTAGACTAAATTGTAACGAGTGATATTTAAATTATAAGAGGCCTAACAATTTAAATGAATACATAAACAAACAAACATAAACTAACGTAAACAAACGGACGTAAGTGACCGTTCACAGACAAAAACGAATGAACAAGACATGCGTTCATGTTCATTCGCATAACTAAATGAACAAAAGGTTTTGTTCACGCTCGTTCGTTTATTATATAAACGAACATAAACAAACTTCCCACCAGACGGTACTCTGATCATTCGATTTGCTTACAGTCCTAACTCCAACAGTATACCAAACATAAGAAAGGCATGCTTGAAAGTAACAAACCTACCAATAAATAGCTAACAATATGCCTATTAGATGACTCAAATTCAGTAATAAAAGTGAGCTTTGAACAGTAAATATAAAGAAAATAAACTTGGATATGAATACGCTTACATTAGTCTTACGGCGTCCGTCTTTAAGTGCATAAGCGAGCCTCCGAAGCTGCCACCTTTTGAGTTCCAATGGTCCCTCATCATCCTCATCATCATCATCATCATCATCATCATCATCATCATCATCATCATCATCATCATCTTCTTCTTCATTGTCTTCATCTTCATATGAACTTTCTTCTTCATATCTGTTCTTCTCTTCTTCTTCTTCTAAATTATTATTGATTTCAAATTCCTTCTCAATTACTTCATTAATTGTTGTACCTTTTTTATTCATCACTGTCTTGCTTTTAACTGCCACCTCATCTTTATCTTCTTCCGTATCATCGAACAATCCCGAAAGCTCATCATCAGCAGCAAGCGCTTCCTCCAACTCGCGTTCAAGCTTTATAAGATCTTCCTCGGTTATCTCATCATCGTCATCGTCAAATGATAAACCGTCGTTTTTAAGATCTTCCTCTAGCTGTTTAAATAGTGCTTCAAATGCGTCCTCTTCAATATCTGCATCCTTACCAACGCTCTTTCTACCCAAAACATTCTGCAGAAACACAATTAAAATCAGCAATAACTATTTTAGTTTGAGACAAAACAACTTTAAACTAGTAAAATAATTAAGAAAACAAATTTGGAAGTTAAAATGGTCTAGCAGACAATTGTAAAAATCTATATTAGGCGCCGATTGATCAGGGAATAATCAGAAGTCGGTGATGAACTCATGGATTTCACATAACTGAGCCTAAAAATCGGTCATTGGTCAAAGGCAATGCAAATCGGCCCATATTGTTCAAAATCAGTCAAATTTCGGTCAGAATCTGTCAAAATTGTTAAAGTAGTTAAAATTCCAATCAGATGAATCGCTCCCCACCGTCCGACTAGAGAGTTGTACAACAGTGGTAGGAAGCAGGATTAATGATAGGTATTGGTTGATGAAGCTCCAAGAATAATGAGATCTCCTACTAAATCATAAAACAGTGGTGTGGTGCCTTTTATTTTATAGGGTATGATCAAGTAGAATAAACAAAACAAGTTAGAGAACATGAAGCACCAACAAGTTCACTAATTAAAACATTGCAGTAAATAAGGATGACGTGCATGAGATGGAAATGAATGATTTGGGTATGCCTTTCATTTGCTTGTAAACACTACTACTTGAATACAAGAAGATATTGAGCATAATTTATATTAAAAAATAATAAATAAAATCTGAGAGCAAATGGAATATGTATATCCATCCATCCATCCGAATTGCATCATTTTATTTTAACCTAGACTAGAGCGTGAGTCGAATTTTGAATTGGAGGTGTTAATAATATATCCAGAAATAGAATGAATGTTGAACTGAGAAGAATACTACTACAAATAATATTAATAATAATAATACCTTGTTGTTTTTATTATTATTGCTGCGACGGCGAGCACAGGTAATTAGGGAGGAACGAGGGCTTGGCGGCGGCAGGTGGAGGATACGGTGGTGGTGGTGGTTGGAAGTAGTAGTAGTAGTAGTAGGTTGAAATGGCATACAAAACCACCGGAGGGACGCCATCAAATCAAAATCAAAATTATATTATTTGTGTTTGTTTGGGGCTCTTCTCCAAAGGCTTTAGTTCTAGGTAGACGACGACGACGACGACGAAGACATCTGATCTATAACTTTCCAAAACGTACACTCTAACCCCCCCTAACCTAAACTTTCTACAAATTTTGCTAACCCTCGTCAGATAGACCCTAGCGGACCTCACTTCAAGATCTCAATTTTGGCTAACCGAATCCAAAACACGGATAAAATCGGTCCAGTCACCCAATCAACCCAGTATGTCTAGAGGTTTTTTAGCGAAATTCGACCATATATGCATTTCAACCTAGTTGACAAGATAGAAAGCTTTTAAGCATTTGACGATTTGCTATGTTAAAGGTTAAATGTTTGAAATTTGAAGTGTTTTATTATAGTCATACTATAATGATGTGTGTATAACTCATTATACACACACATATATAAGTTACAATACGGATAATTATGATTAATCCTAGAAGTTACCCAACTGCCCGACTAGCAACTTGTACAGTAGCACTGTGTCACACTCCGACCAAAGGCGGTGGAGCATGTCGGGGTGTAACGTATTGATTGGACAGTAGTTCAAAATATACTAATTAAAGTAACAATAATTTTCATTAACATTAAAACAAGTACACAAAATCAATAATCAAAACAAATACATCATAATTTTGCAATTTGAAGTAAATATCCTAAGGTAAAACTAATGTCTTCGATCTTGACCAATATCAACTAATCAATTACTTGCACCTGTAGCATATATAAAAATAGGGTGAATGTTGGTGAGAATACCTAAGTGTGTGTGTGTATTATATATATATATATAGGTAAATTACAATTCATATGTAAATGGTGAGCATTACAATTCTTATGAAAATGTAAACAACTAAATAGATGTGAACCCATTCCTATTGATACAAAATCAATGTGCTTAGTAAATGTATGATCATACTAGATGAGGATGAGATACCAACCACCAAACATTAAATAAACACTTAAGCATATAGAGCATAGTCATAGATCATGCAATAATCACACATAAACATAACTTCAATTGTGTTTTGAATAGATGCGGTAAATAAACATAAAAAATGTAAATAAAGTATATATGCTACCCCCAAAATGTGTAAAAGATAAAAAAGGGGTATGCAAACTCACCTGAAATATGGAATATGGGTATGAGTTGACGGTTTAAGCGAATGATTGATCACTTGAGAATTTCCAACAAGTTGTCCTAATTTAAAAGTATAACGAAATAAATCTCCTAACAAAGAAAAAAAATAAGACACAATCTAATGGTTTATAATAGATTTGGGATTGTTAAAGTCGTCAATATATTATATAAAATAATAATAAAAGTGTAATTAAAATACTATTAGTTTAATTATTCTTAAAAAGTTATATATATATATATATATATATATGGTTAGGTTAAAATAAAAACTTACTTGAGTTGTGAAACTTTATAAACTCATTCTTAACCACATGATTTTAATTAAAGTTTGAAACTTGTGGTTCACAATATAAAAAATGTTTACATTTTCCCTCTCCTAAAAATTATATTTAAAAGTTAAAAAAATGTAAAAAAAATACGTAACAATTCTTTTTATTTGTCGATGTTTTGTGTTATATGTAACAACATATATTGCACATGTAAAAAAACGATGTTACATAGGGTTTTCACAGGTTTTCTTGACTTAAAAGGTTTTCAAGCTATACTTCCCCTATATATATAGGATTGTTAAACGAAAGAAAAACTAAAAGTTTGATGGGGTTTGATTTGATAAAAATACGTCACAACTCTTACTTAACACAACACGCACCAGCCCAATTGGCTGGTGTGTTAACTTGTTAATGGGATGGAAAAAAAGTAATTAAACAGAACTCAATTAGCCCCGGATTCAAAATAAACCCTAGCTTAATCAATTCATAAATGAGATGTGCATGCCCTCTGTCAATCGAAATTGACAGAGAGCTTTTGTTAAGCTCAGGAAAACGACTAAGAAACACATAACAATTACCGGATTTGGTTTTGAATTGAACGCGTTTGATGGATTATAGTTTCGGCCTAGAACACGAACTGGGTCTTGATCTTAACGGCTTCTAACGTTGTAATTAACTTAGGGTTTAGGGTTGTGATGTATTGAGGATGGTGTGGACGAGTTTAATCAAAATATGAACGTGTATTTATAGTGATTCAAGGTCTAGGTCAGTCCGTGTTTAGGAGTTAAAGAAATCGGTATTGATAGCTGTAAATTAGCAATGTTTACCATATATGTGGTAAGCGTGTGATGTGCTAAAAGTAGTCTAATAATTATTAACTAAATTACGCTAATCTACACATTAAGTAATACTCTGGACTCTCTAAAACTTGACTAAACTACTAACCAGCAAATAAACCGATCGACTCTAGTAAAGCTAAGTAAGTCCGAATATCGAACCCACAAGACTATTTAAACTACGTTTATTAGCTAATTAGACTCAACTACAAACACGAATTATTTATTTATTATTTGTTTAAGGGGGATTTTTATTTACAATACAAAATTAAAACTAATTAAGGAAAATAAACGAAAATACAAGTTTGAGTAAACAAGATGATGATGATGAGAAAACTACCTAGGCTAGAATCCACTAAATTTCAGTTATGAATTAACCAGGAAAATATTAAGTTATGGACTGGGATCGTAAAATAGACACTTAAGAGAAAACCGAACATGACCCCCGACCCTTCTCAAGAGACACTTATGGGATTCTAATAAGATTTAACGCACACCAGTATTAAAAATCAAGTTTCTTTACGGTCACCTAATTAATTATGACTTAGTTCCTTTATACGAAATCCTACCTTACAACGTGGAAATCAAAGGCAGTTTAATATATTTAATTGATTCAATAGACAATAATAAATAATCAAGTCTAGACGGACTCCTTACGAATAACTAAATCTAGCAAGATTAAATAATAAAGATCTATCAATAACCTAGCACTTTACAGATTTTAGGTTAGCAGCATACTTAGGTTTATTTAATTAATAATTATTATTCCTATGATCTTATTGTTGGACTCGGTCTGTCCAAGACACATATTATAATTGATGTGGCTAGTACGTTATGATCCAAGTTGGGTCATACAAAATAACAAGCTAGACAACACCGATAATATTTATTTATATATATGATATGATCATAATAAATAAACATTAACACTTATGATATTTGGAAAGGGGTTTCTAAATACATTGTACTAGTGAAATGAATAAATCATATGGATGATTTATATTTTGAGAGAGACCATTCTATAGTGCTATTTAAGATGGTTAAATAACAATATGTGAAAATTGCTACCTTGCATGTACTTGTAATATGTTATGTTTAATTTTAGAAATAACATAATATATATGTTTTAAGATATAAAAAAAGTTTTGAATTTTGAAAGAAAAGGAAGGAAGCCCCCCCCCCCCCCATGCTTCCTCTCTCTTTCTTCCTCGTTTATATCAACATGCAAACATTTTGTATGGTTCACTTGGGTGGTGCAAAACACTCTCTCTAGTTTCTCTCTCTCTCACACATGAACAAGATTTTCCTCTCTTCCTCCCAATTTCGGCCAAGGAAGAACAAGGAGAAGATAGGATTTTGAATTGTGAAAATCCTAGCTAATAGGTGTTTAGTTGAAAGCTTGGGGTATGCTAGCTTGAGGAGCTTCTATATTGGAGTCTTGCTTTTCATCATCATCTCCTTCTTCATCCTTTTGGTTCTTTGAAAGGTAGACTTTACATGCATCCATTTCTTGTGGTTGCATGTGTTTGTAAGTATGATTATTCGTATATGGATCCGGGCTTTGGGTTTTGCATGCACAAAATCGGTTTTATATTCATCAAATTAACAAGATTTAAAATCTAATATCCGCTGCGTTTTCTATAAAATGAGGTTTTATGGCTTTGATAATCTTGTTAAAACCCAACAATGGCATTAAGAGCCGCTTATACGAATGCATGCTTCATTAGACCAAAAATTTTCGGGTTTATGTTGTGGTTCACCATTTGGCCGAAATATTTTGGGGTTTTTGGTTATCCCTTGGTTTTTCAAGATTATACTTTACATGCATGTGGTAATCTTGAAAAATTAAGTCATTTGGTTGATTGATTGTTTTGTTTGGACAAAACCCGAAACTTTCGGTTTGCCTAAGCTTTGGCCGAAAGTTTTAGGGAAAAGGGGAACCATTTTGGTCTTGTGATTTTTGCATATAAGGATATGTATTAGATGTTCATAACCTAGCCATGGCCTTGTGTTTGGATGAATGTTCATTCATGTGGTTGTTTGTTCATTCATGTGGTTGTTTGTTCATTCATATGGTTGTTTGTTCATTCAATATGGTTGTAATATTTTATTTGGGTTTGTAATCTATTTATTCATTTCATTTGGTTTGTAATAATATGTAGATTAGTTGTATTTCTTTTACTATATAAAATTGTATTAGGATATAATTTCGTAAAAGAAGATGCAAGGAAGGAAGCCCAAATAAAGTGAAAGAGACCACAATATGGAGTGAACACTTGAAGCATTTGGATGCGGGATCAAGTGGGAGTCAACCGACACAAGCCTATGTCCTTTTGGTCCCTTAGGAGAGACTTTTTGGAACACTTGTTTTGGTCAACAAGTGTAGTCGATATTTAGTGGCTATGGTTATGGACTCGTGGTTGTTTGTTTTATGCTTGTTTGGTTGATTTACATTTTGTTTATCTTATTGCAATATGGATGATTAACAACTTAAAATCAACAACTTGCATAAAATTGGTTCCTTAGAATTCGTTAGAAAATAAAATTGGTTTTATTAAAGGCTAATGATTTCATAATAAAATGTGTTTTATTAATAGGAACTTTGAAAATGGGTTTTTCAACTAAGTACCATAGATTTGAATGCATGCAAATGAAAGGTACATAAATGGCTTTCCAATCTAGAATTTAGAAAACGAAAATCCCTTTTATAAAATAAGTCAAACACCATCCTTTTATACAACACTCGAATCACTTGGGAACTCGATATGGGATAAAGGTCACCTAACCACATTGGAGGAAACTTGTGAGTTTGAGGTGGATTTACTATATTTGTGGGATAAAGGTTACCTAACCACTTATATGTGTAAACTCACACGTATGTGTAAGTAGGAAGACTTAAATTGGAAACCATGTGAACAGGGTCACCGAAGCATGGCGTACAATGGTGTCGATGAGATTAAACATGCCAACTAAATATAAGGTGTTTAACCGATCATAAAACTAGAAGTTGCAAAGGGTTGCAATCGTCAAACGTTGACTACCTTGTTAATTTAAATAGTAGGATAAACGTCACCTAACTACTATTTGAATGTAACGTTGGGTTCTAGATTTTAATCATTAATTGTCTTGGTGACAAACAGGGTATTAACGATTAAAATTCATAAACGATATCGAAAATACTAAAATTGAGCTTTGTTAAATTTGTAGATAGCTGCAATCAACAATCCACCTAACACGATTATCTCACCCGTTCATAACCTATCACTAAGAGCTATACTCGATAAGAATCGTCTAAACTATAACAACTTTATGGATTGGTATCGAAACTTGAGAATTGTTCTCAAGTAAGAAAAGAAATTCTACATTTTAGACGATTCCAATCCCGATGAACCTAACATTGACGATGCTCAAGCCTATAACGATTGGGTAAAATACAACGAGGATTCAGTATGAGTTTCTTGCCTCATGTTGGGAACTATGATTCACAAGATTCAAAAGGATTTTGTACATCATGGGGCATACGGCATGATCACCAAACTTAAGGAAATGTTCCTTACACAAGCTAGGGTGGAACGCTTCGAAACGGTTAGAGCAATTCATGCATGTCGTATGGAAGAAACCCAATCAGTTTCATCTTATGTACTCAAGATGAAAAGCCACATTGATCGTCTTGAACGGATAAATTGTCCCGTCTCAAGAGTTAGCCACGGATTTGATCCTTAATGGCCTAACTAAGAAATTTGAGACCTTTGTAATGAATTACAACATGAATGGATGGGACAAGAGCATTGGTGAGCTTCATGTGATGCTCAAAATGGCCGAGACGGGAATGGGTAAAAGGGTTTTACCGATTCTCACGATCAATGAAGGTGGAAATAGGAAGAGGCATCACCCGGAACCCAAAGAAAAGGTTGCCAAAGGTAAGGGACAAGTTAATGGTAAGTTCAAGGGGAAGATTAAAGCGGAACCATCCAAACCAAAAGAAAAGAAGCTAAAGGTTAGCGAAGAGGACCCGTGTTTTGGTTGTGGGGAGATAGGGTATTGGATGAGGAATTGTCCAACCCATCTCAAAGAGTTGAAATCTAAGAGGGATGCGGGGCAAACCTCAGGTACAACTTTCATGATTCATATTGATCTTAATATTGTCTCTTCTAACACATGGGTATTGGATTCCGGATGTGTAACTCATATTTGCAATTTGTTGCAGGGGTTCAAAGGAAGTGATGAATTTAAGAAAGGAGATATAAGTCTCTTCATGGGCAATGAAGCAAAAGTTGTTATCGAAGCCCGAGGCAACTACAATTTGAAGCTTCCAAATGGTTTGGAAGTTATTTTGAATAATGTTTTGTATGCTCCTAGTTTAACTAGGAATAGTATCTTCGTTTCTCTTCTAAGACAATATGGTTATGATTTAAAATTTGTAGACGATTGTATTTGTGTTTTTATGAATGAGGTCTTTTATTTAAAAGCGATGCCGTCTAATGGCATTTATGAATTAGTTCATGATAACACATTTTATGATAACACGTTGTACCAATCAAGCACCAAGAAACTCAAAATGGATTTGAGTAAGACATATCTTTGGCATTGTCATTTTCAATATTATATGTATTCAAAAACCGTTATTACTTGCTCAACATTATGTTGACAAACTATATATTTTCACGCATCGATTTTCCCGAAGTACTTCAACCATCTATCTCAACACCCCTCAAAACTCAATTTTCATTGATTTTGTGAAGTTAATACACGAATATTACAACAACATTTATTTGGTTTTCGATACTTTTATTTCGTTGGAAGGAACCATGGTGATTCATGAAATCCTAACCACAAATGAAACCCCATGTTTCAATTTTAAGATATGTTATGACTATTTATTTAATTATTGATGTATTTATTTTATTTATTATTCCTCATTACAGACACTTATAAAATCACGTCTCATAAATGACTTCATTCTCAAACTCAACCTCAAATTATTAAATAGAATTCAAAAGTATCGATTTATACAAACTCAATGATGTGCTAAAAGTAGTTATTAATTTATTAACTAAATAAACGCTAATCTAGACACTAAGTAATAATTCTAGACTCTTAACTTAACTAAAACTACTAACCGGCAAGTGAACCGGTCGACTCTAGTACAGCTAAGTAAGTCCGGTTATCGAACCCACATGACTCTTTAAATTACATTAACTAGCTAAATTTAACTCAACTACAGACAAGACTATTTATTTATTATTATTGGGGGGGGGGGGGGGTTTACTAATAAACTAATTTAAGCTAATTAATAAAACTTAAGACGGCTAAACTTAGAACTTTGACTTAATTCAGATAATGATGGAAAACCACCTAGGCTAGAATCCCTAATGCATCAATTATCAAGTAGTAGGAAAATGCTAAGTTATGGAACCGGGATCTTAAAATAGTCACTTAAAGAAAACCCGAACAGGACCCCTAACCCTTCTCAAGAAGACACCTATGGATCTCTATTAAGTTCTTAAAAACACCAGTTTAATTAGACTCGCTTAAGGTCTCTAATTATTTTATGACAAGTACCTCTATAAGAAATCCTACCTTATAGCGCGGAAATCGAAGGTAGTTTAAAGTATTCACTCGACTAGATAAACAAGGCTGAAAAATCAAACCTAGACGGGCTCCTTACAAAGAACTAAATCTAGCAATCTTAAACAACCAAGAC
>NW_027502343.1:0-66447 GCF_021521415.1 Bidens hawaiensis | reverse complement strand
CTTCGTGTATCTCTCTGATCACATAGCTTGCTTCCTCAGCGTCTAGGCATTTCATGAGCGGTCCAAGATAAGAGCGTCGATATAATGTACCATCAAGCAGTTCATAGTTCTGCGACTTGTGTCTTATCTTCCTTGCCTGTGCACGATCGTCCGGTACTTTTCCCTCCTTCAAGAATTCCACTACTGGAGTTTTCCATGATGAAGGGGTTGTATGAGTTACAAGGACAGACTTCGCTCCCACCGACGGGTTGCTCAATACTTCCACCCTGACATCTTTGCCAAAGTGATCGAAGCTGGTTGATGCCATCTTGCTCAGCGCGTCAGCAGACTTGTTTTCGCTGCGCGGGATATGAATGATTCTGAAGCAGTCAAATTGCTCGATGAGCTTTTTCGCCTGCTCTAGATACAGAGGCATGGTGTTCTCCTTGGCATCATAAAGGCCATTGACCTGTGCTGCTACCAAGTATGAATCAACATGGGCCTCTAGCTTTTTAACTCCGAATTTCTGCGCGATGCGCAGTCCAGCCAGCAAGGCTTCATACTCAGCTTCATTGTTGGTGCTCTTGAAGTCCAACCTGATGGCGTAAGTATATTCATGATTCTCTGGATCCACCAGCTTGAGGCCTGCGCCGGATCCTTCGTTGTTTGAAGCTCCGTCGGTGATTAATCTCCACACATTTTCTTCATCATTGGCTCGCGGAGGGTCTACCTCGCGCTGAGCCTCTTCAATTTTTCCTTCGGGGACTTCTGCAATGAAATCAGCCAAGACTTGTCCCTTTATTGCTGGACGGGGGCTTGTAGGCGATCGTGTGCTCACCTAATTCCAGCGCCCACTTTGTCAGCCTCTCCCGAGAGCGCGGGGCGCCGCAAGACTTGCTGGATGTTGTAACCAGTCAGAACTTCAATGGGATGACCATTGAAATATCTATGAAGCTTGCGCGACGCGTGTGTGTTAGTGACAAAACTAACTTTTCCATGATAGAGTAGCGCGTCTCAGGATCTGTCAGCACCCGACTCACATAGTATATTGGCGTTTGGATTCCCTTGCGATCCACCAATAATACTGCGCCGATGGCACGCTCTCCTGCTGATAGGTACAATGTCAAAGTTTTCACCAGGAAGTGGAGCTGTGAGCGCGGGCAAATTTATCAAACATTATTTTATCTCACTGAAAGCTTGCTCGGCCTCAGGAGTCCATTTGAACTGGCTTTTCTTTAAGCAATTCCTCAATGTGTTGACAAATGGTGTAGATTTGCTTGCATGGTTCGCTAGGAACCTGTTGATTGAAACCAATCTACCATTCAGCTTCTGGACTTCTTTCATGGTGGATGGCGAGGGCAATGTCAAGGATGGCCTCCACCTTCTCAGGGTTCATGTTGGTTCAGCCGGGACCGAGACGATCCGAGCGGCGTTCGAGACGGAAGGTTTGAAAACCAAAGACGGATAGAAACAAACACGAAACAAACGATTTCATTGATAAAAAACGAAAGATTACATGCTTGTTTAAACACTGAAATCACGATCTATGGCAGGGGGAGGTCGAGCATGGCCTCCCCCCTCATCCGGACAGCACCTGGGCCCCGGGCACGCAAATCCTTAAACTCTTACCTGTTCACGCCTGAAAGCTGGTATTTATACCCGCTGCCATTCGGGTCAGGACTCATTCGATCGAATGAGTCCTATTCGATCGAATGGCAGACTCATTCGATCGAATCAGAAACTCATTCGATCGAATGAGTATCCATTTGAAAATGCTCTTTCAAATGGATCACTTTCAGCGTGAACCACTACCTAGGTGTACAGCATACAACATAAATATTCTAAACTATTCGCCAAGCGACGGCCACACAATGTGCACACCAACAGTTCACCTTGAAACCATCCTTGGTGACCATTACACCTAGAAATTTTTCCTCTTGTACTCCGAAAGTGCATTTGCTCGGATTGAGCTTCATGTTAACTTCCTTTAGGCGCCCAAGGGTTTCTTCGATGTCTTTGAGCATTTGTTTTTCCTCCCTGCTTTTGATCACCAAATCATCCACATAGACTTCTAGGTTTCTTCCAATCTGCTCGCTGAAAACAGCATCCATAAGTCTTTGGTAGGTGGCTCCCGCATTCTTCAAACCAAAGGGCATTTTTGTGTAACAAAAAACACCCTTGTCGGTTCTGAAGGCGGTCTTGTCCTCGTCTTGTGGTGCCATTTGAATCTGGTGATAGCCCTTGTAGGCATCCAGGAAACATTTGAGCTTGAATGGCGCCACGGAGTCCACCTTTGCGTCGATGTTTGGTAGGGGGTAACAATCTTTTGGGCACGCTTTGTTGAGGTCCTTGAAGTCAATGCACATCCTCCATGACCCGTTACTTTTCTTTACCATCACAGGATTGGCTACCCATGTCTGGTATCGTATCGGGCGGATGATGTTTGCGCGCAATAGATCCTCAACCTGCTCATTCATGGCCCTCGCCTTCTCATCCCCCATGACTCTCTTCTTTTGAGCAATTGCCTCTACAGACTTGAACGTGTTGAGAGAATGTTGCGCCAGGTCTAGCGGAACTCCAGTCATATCAGAGTGTTTCCACGCGAAGACCGACATATATGCTGTGAGCAGTCTTTTCATTCTCAACCTCGTGTCGTCTGATATCGTAGCGCCAATTGTGATTGTCTGCTCCGGGAATTTTGGGTTGAGAATCCATTCCTCTGGCGCGTTGTCTGCCATTGGAAGTTTCATCCTCCCTTCCCGCGGAGTACTTATCACTGCACACAAATGATCTCGGTATACAAAAGTTACACCTGTTGGTGTTGGGAACCCCAATGCGCCGTGCGCTGGCGACGGTATGGCGTTGAATTGGGCAATCGTTTCCCTACCCAAGATCATATTGTGGCATGAAGTGGTGCGCAAGACCAAAAAGTTGACAACTTCGGCTCGCTTGTGTTTTTCATCCCCCATGGTTAGTTCAAATTGTATTTGACCTAGGAGATGAATGATTTCATTCGAGACACCAGAGATCGGTGCATTCACAATCTCAAGCCTTGCTTGGTCTGCCGGATCCAGTTTCCTGAAACATTGCTCATACATGATGTCTGATTCGCTGCCAGTGTCCACCAGGACTTTTGACACTTCATAATGAGCAATGTGTGTAGTGATGACAAGAGGACTACTGATGGAAGGGCCTCCCCTGATTCTTGGGAAGATGACTTGTTGCTCGCGCCAATCTCCTTGGATTTGCGCGCTTCTCTTTCTTGATATTTGCCCTTGCCTTCCTCCCTCGGCTACACAGATTCTTTTGTACTTTTTGCTGGCTGAGGCTCCTGATTGTTCATTTTCTGGTCTTGAGTTTTTTACCAGGTGAGCCAGCTTGCCTGATTTCACATCTTTTTCAATTGTATCCTTCAAGTGGTGGCATGCATCAGTGTTGTGCCCTGTGGATTTGTGAAACTCACAGTACTTGCCACTGTCTGATGGTCCCTTGTAGTGTAGTGGCTTGGGGCTTTTGAATTGGACATTCTCAGTGCTTAACACCTGTGAAGGCGTTTTAGTGAGGGGAGTCCAAATTCTTGGCAGAGGTCTGTTAGGATCTCTGCCGCCTTCCCTCTTGTCACCCTCCCCGCGATTACGAACGTCTTTTTGGGGCTGGGGTGAGCTTGGTTGCGCCTGCTTTTCTGCGGAAGAAAAACTGGTTGGTTGCAACCTGGACCATACATAGTTCTGTTTGCCCCTTTTTTCGTTGCTGCGCGGTGACTCAGCTTGATGCGCTCTTTCTCTTGCCCTATCTTGGGCAATTTGTTTTTCATTTCTCGCGAAGACTCGCGATGCTTCCATTAGTTTGGCCTAAGTGGTTGGCATGCCATCTCTGCTTACGAGAGCTCGGCGGAGTTGATCACTGCGCGCGCCTTGAATAAAGGCCACGCGCAAGAGTTGCTCAGTGATACCTCCGATTGCCAGAGACTCCTGATTGAAACGAGTTATGTAGTCTTCAATCGTTTCATCATTCTTGCGCACGCAGTGCATGATGTCATCAGGGTCGCGCGTGTGTCTGCGCTGCTGTACGAAGTGGGCTTGGAACTTTTCCAATAGCTCCTCGAACCCATCGATTTGCCCAGTCGGCAAGCTCTCGAACCAGACACGCGCCGCGCCCGTGAGGCAGCGAGCAAACATGTGACACCATGTTGGCATCGTCCAGCTTTCTAGGTTTCCTGTGTTGTAAAACCCTTGTAAGAAATCGTCTGGATCTGTTGTGCCGTCATATTTGCCCCAAACCACTTGGCATCTTGGTTTTGTGCTGAATGGGGGCCTTCGCGATGCGCACAGTGAACTTTGAATGTTTCACCAAGATGGCTGGCCTGTATGGTGTGGTTACGTCCACTTGCCCTCTTACTGGTGGGCTGTATGGCTCATGCAGATCCAGATCGGCTCTTGCTCCAGGCGCCATGTTCACGTGCGCGCGGAGCTGTGAGCCTCCTGCATGAGTATCTCGCGTCTTCCTCATGCTATGCACTTCTTCATCACTAAACTCAGTGTGTGCAGTGTGAACGGAATGACCATCTTCCGGCGCGCGCGCCCTTTTTGTTCCATGAACGTTTTGTTTGTCAAACGCTAGCCTTTGTGTTAAGTCGGCTGTCTTTTTGTGTTTGACCATCTCATTGTACTTGTCCATTAGACGTCGTTGCTCGTTTATGAGCCATTCTTTGGGATCATTGGTTTCATCTTCTGGACCCATTGGTCCCTTTTGTTTTGCGCCGGCAAGATTTTGTAACGTGAGATCGTCTGGAGGAGTTTCAGTCTGGCCATGAGGAGTTGTGATGAAGGAACGGTTACTGGTGGCGCGCGTAGAATCACGCGGCACCCTCAGAAACTGTTGTCCCTCATTAACATCCTCACGTTCAATATCCTACAGAACTTGATCAACGTTACGAACGCCAGAAACCATGGTGAAAATTTGTTTTTTAGAGATCTGATGAGATCTTGTTGCCGTTGTAACAGTGGATGGCGCCAATGAAGAAACGTGGATCGACTCACTGGTAGACGATCTACTTTCCTCGGGTGTGATTATGCTATTTCACCGATGGTTTCTCTTGGATGGCGGTTCTTCCACCTACAAAATGAACAGCACTGTAAATTTACCCCTCAGAAAGGGACAGAGGGGTCCTCTTTGGGGTAACCCTCCGGTGTGAGAATAAGTGTTTGTAGGAGAAGATAATATTATGAGAGTAAGGAAATGGAATGTATTGCTTAATAGCTGAATACTCTGTAATTGTATGTTATTGGATGTCCTCTCCTTGTGGAGTTGATGTGATATTTATAGTGCTAGGGTTTCCCATGATTGGGCCCAGACCTAATTAGGGCCTTGTTGGCCTCCTCCAATTGCTTTGCGCCACGTGTTCTCTGGGACACCTGGTGCTTTTTCATTGGTTATAATCACGTGGTAGCACATGGGTTTTGCTGAGTTGTCCACCTTTCATTGGCAGCTGTCAACATCAGCATATTCTTATTCCTTAAAAAGATACCTTCTGGAAGGTTGTCTGACGTGCACAATCAAGGTTGCCCTAATCCTGATTTGGATAAGGGCGAGGTTGATTATGTGCATGTGTGATACGCGCCTATCCTGAGGATGCGCGAGGTCTTCTCTTTATTCTCACGCGCAGATGTTTCATGCGCAGATGTGATATGCACGAGCATGTGATATGCGCCACGCGCGGATGCGCCACGCGCATATGTGATGCGTGAGCATATGTGATGCGTGAGCATATGTGATGCCTGAGCATCTGTGGTGCCTGAGCATGTGATGCCTGAGCATGTGATGCATGAGTATATGTGATATGCGTGAGCATATGTGATATGCGCCATGCGCATAGGTTTTGGCTTTGTGCCTTCATGTCTTGATTTCAAGCCTCTTGTCTATATCTTGTGGGTTGACCCGCCTCGCTCGGTGTTGAGGCGGGTACATACCTCTTCACAATGCATGAGAGGAACCAATGATTAATGATTGTTTGCAATGTTCATCGGTGTATAGAACTACAAATCTTGTCAATGAATTATTGTTAATTAAATGAATTATTGTTAATTAAAGAAAAAAAAGACTGACATACTATATCAGTCTTGTCAATGCAAAGGAAAGGTGGTTATTTTCCTATCGCAACCTCGGAATGCCAAAAGTCCGGAGTCCTGACATTGGCTAACCATTATGTTGGAAAGATGGTCCAACGATCCGTTGCTTTACTTTGGTTTAGAAAGTAGTAAATCCAAAGGTTTTTGTGCTCACCATGAATCCAACCATCATTGTCACTAGCAATCAGTTCTATCCCAAACACATTGTCTACTCCCTCGTTCTTGTTTAATGACATCTAAATCCGAAAATTTTCTTACCAGCCAGCATTCTTATAGTTTTCTTCAAATCTTTGTCTTTGATAGTACTCCTAGTTTTGCTTAAATTACTGTCAATTTTTGCATATGGTGATCTCAACATCCATAATGCATTGCATATCCTTTTGCCACGAACCTCTTCCGTAACTTCACACTATCATAAGCTTCTTACAAATTGCTAAAGTACCTATAAAGTTTACAAATAAACGAAAATGTATATAATGTTAAAAGAGTGTTAGCATCCGAAATAAGAAGGTTGCTTTTGGTTCTGATTATTGATTCTCTAAATATAAGTTAGATGGGGTAGGCATTTCCACAACATCCTTATCCACACCATCATTTACAGGAACCTTATTAAGATCCTAAAACAAAAATACAATAATAAATTCAAGGTGAAACTCTACAAACTAAGTAAATACTGTTTTTTTAATTTTAACTTTTCAACACTTACATCAAAAACTTAGCCAGATCAACGGGCTTGACCTTTTCATCAATTTTAATAAGTTTTTTTAGTGTGTTTGTATTTTCCGTTTGATGAGTCTCAACGTTAGTCACAGACACGTGTACAAGTGTTGGATAAGACATTTAAGAGACAATTTTTATTAATAATAACAAGCTAATCATGTATTACCTCCAAAGAGCGTGGATAGGTTTCTTGATTGTTCATGATTCTTTTTAGTAGACTAACAACTGATTGTGACTCATCAACGAATTCATTATTGAAACTTGATCTGTTATGATGGTCGGTTGGGGGTGAACTAGGTAGATTATTGAAACATGTTTGGTTATGGTACCCAGTTGGTGGTTCTGGCGCCCGACTATGGTGTTCGGTTGGTGCTGCATTATTGAAACTTGTTAGGTTATGGTACACAGTTGGTGGTACATTATGAAGACCTTCTTGGTTCTGCTGGTCATTTGGGGTGGTGTTTGTATTAAGTTACAAAGAGACGAATCAACGTCGCAAGTAAACTGATCTAGCTTGTCAAGCCCCATTTGTTCTGCCAGCGTGCTTTGATGATACACATATGGGTTATCACCAAATTATTGACCTTGGCAATAGGTACATGTTGCGCATGCCTCTCAAACTGGGAGTCGTTTAACCCGGGGCCTTGATGATACACATATGGGTTATCACCAAATTATTGACCTAACAAGTAGAAGAAATTTATACAACCATATCTAAAAATTAAGAAAAGTTTCCTTTGTCATTTATAATGAAAATTTAAGGATTTTAATCTTGTCTCGTACCTTTAAAATCCATAGAAAAAACCTGTAACAATATAACCATCTTGTGTCGCTATTGAACATGATATTTTATTCAACACGTTTCGCAAACTACTATGTAGTTTATCCCATGTGACATTACCCCAATAAGATTGAGAAAAACGAATAGTCATCAAAATCATCCATATTTTATTCCACACATTCCACGCATCAAAATCATCCCTGAGCATGACATACCATTTTTCAACGACATAGTCCTTTTAAACACCTAATAAGATTGAGAAAAACGAATCACGTCTTAGTCGCTAAGTTGTTCTTCCCATTTTATCAGGATCGATTTTAACACTATCAACCTCGTAACCAACAACTTAATGTTGACACGACGATTACGAATATGCTAATGTAAAAAACCCAATAAATACTAAAGGCGGAATCAATAGTAATTAAGATGTTGCTCAAATAACATAAGGGTGACAAACACGTAATACACTCAAAAGATTTTCATTGATATTAATCAATAAAACAAAGGAATAACTTTAGGATTTCTAGGTGGAATGTTAGGTGAGGCTACTTTTCGTACAAGGATATTTTGTATGCTAAGAAAGTTTAATCAGCCATTAATCACCGTTGTTATAAATGTGACCTAAACTTTCCTTAAATTAGCACACCTGCCACCTTCTAAAACCCTAATCATTGGAAAAAACATAATCAAACGTATTCAAAATTAATACAAGTGTAAACAGGACTTCGAGTAAGCTTTTGTCTTTATCGAGCAAACCTTGTAATCCATTATCATGTAGACTTTTACATTGGGAGTTTCCGTTGTAACTAATGTTTATTTGTACTTTGTCTTTAATTAGTTTTATAAGTTGTGTTAATTGTGACTTTCTTTTTCTAGTCCGTATGGAGTTTTGGTTTTTCAATTACACAAATTATTAACAAACATATAAATAAAACATAAAAATCTGTTATTATAACATCACGACAACTAACATTACACATGATTAATCTGTACCCAAAATATAACGAATTAAATTAAAATAAATTTATAAATGCAACGGTGAGCAAGGAAGAGGTTGAGGGCGGGAAAACGTTGGTATTCTTAACCTGCAAATTGATGTTGAGCATGTTTCATCATTGAACTTGACACAACTCGCTATCATCCCTTACCCAGCCCGACTGATGGGGGGCATGGTTAAGCATTCAACCTAACCCATCCAGATTGGTGTTGGGCATGGTTTATAGTTAAACCTAACCCCACCAGACTGGTGATGTGCATGGTTAAGCGTTAAACCCAACCCCACGACCATCATTGTTGTTTCATTAATTCCGAGATCCCCGATACTAATATGCTAAAGGGATCATTACAAAATAATTTGGCTTTCTACCGGCACGCGATCTTGTATTCATACTTAGTGAGGTGGATGTAGAATATATATTGGGAAAATAAGGTACTGGTTTGCGGGGAGGTAGTAACCTTTGCGTCTCATTATATAGCAAAAAAAAAAAACAATTTTGAGTGAAACTAAAAGACAAAAGAAAGTTTTAAGTCGGATGAAAGACAAAAAATCCAGTCGGACGACGATAAAATACAATCGGTCGACAAAACAATATCAGTCGGACGGCAAATAAAATCAGTCGGACGACTATCTTTTTTCAAATTTCGTAATGTATATTGGAGAAGGTTTGTCCTTCTATGATGATTTACGAAACAAAAATAATCTTCCTTTAGCAATATGGAGAATAAACAACACGATATTCATCTTTACTTTCATATTCATCTAAACCTTAATGTAGAGAGTCCAAATTCTACATCGGGCTTGCGACATACATATCTAGCACCATCTACACAACAAGCTAACCATCAACGCCCCCACAATGTTCGTTAACGAAACCTGAAAGCCAACCAATACTATACCATGCAGCACCACCCTGGTATGCAACAAAGAAACCCATAACCCCATCACGACAACCAAACTGTAGGCCTTCTATGAAACAACATAACCGTCAACCTCCAATACAACAACCAACCACTGCTAAATCATTCCAAGAAAATGTTGACGACGTAGAAGATTCAGAAAAAGAACAATCATTTGAAGGGTTAAATTTTAAAGACCAGAAGCAAATGGAACGTGAAGAGTGGAATTCAGAGGCAGAAGGCCATACCTATTAAATTATTTACTAATTGTCTTAATTAGTTAGTTAACCTTAGTGTGCTTTATAACTAGCGGTCTGGAAAATTAGTTGGACCAAATTTTGGTTTTTCCTTTTTAACAGATATACACGTTAGTGTTTATTTATTACTATTATTATTATTATTGTTGTTGTTGTTGTTATTATTATTATTATTATTATAATAAGTTAGTTAATGTACCTACATATATGTGTCGTATAAGCAAACATTCATATAGAACTATAAAACAAAATAATAATAATAATAATAATAATAATATATAAATAAATAAATAAAGGGTCAATAAAGGATGCAAAAACAAGGTGTTCAAAGAACAAATTATATCAAATTACATTACATTAACATCATAAAAACAAGATGTCTACAAGCTAAATGAACCTATGCATTACGCGGTGTGTGTCCTTCATAGTAGCAAATGGACACAAATCAGAAGTGTGCTCCAAATTTTACTACGTGGTGTGTGTCTTTCATGAAGTACCACGTAACATTTATCGAAGATGGAGCCGGTGGATGATTTAGAAGTCTACCCGGACCTCCCCCCCCCCCCTCCCACTTGGGGGCATTAAATAAGATTTTCGAGATCACCTATTCCAACAAAAGCTGGTCTTGTATCCAATCTAGTGGTCATCCTTGATCTTGTATGATGTAATAATGAAATGTTTCGGGTTAGCCATATGCAATGTTGAAGAGTTAGCATGGGGATCATTCATAGGTTTACACGTGAGGCAATTATCTATATTTGACAAATTGGGTAGTGTACAATAGCGCCTTTTATCGTTAAAAATAAAACTATGTTGACCTACGTTCCGGGTGAGATATATAATCGGACGACGGACTTTGAGGACGATGCAATTACACCGTCGGCTGATGGAATAATTCCATTGTTTGATGACCTTTCCTACATTTTTCTCGTTAGGTTTTGAAGAAACACTAAGTGAACCCTGGGCAGATTATAGATAATCTGGGGGTTAAGTAATGTTTCCCACGAGGATGAGGTCCAGCAGAGAAGGTTGTTCTTCAGGGGACCTGCAAAACAGACACCGTAAGCTCGTCACTGAGAAGGGGGGGTTCCTCCTTGTGACCACCCTCCGGCGTGAGAATCAGACTAGATTGCTCTGAATATAAGTGTATATTAAGAGATTGCTAGATAAGATTGAGATATCAGATGATGTCCTTACCATTCCAAGGTGTTGGAGTATTTATAGCCGAATGTAGGTTTCCTAGAAGGTACAGCCGGCTGAATAGTATTCCTGTTCAACAGTGAACTACGCACAGGCCATGCTGGTTGGTGGATAGGCTACGGCCAACAGTAAAGGTCGGCTGTACACTGTTCCTTTACTACCGGCTACGCACTGTTCCACCAACTGTAGGCTGCGCACGTCCCATCGTAAGGGTTGGTGAGTAGGCAGCGGCTAATAGTGACAAACAGTACTAGAGGGTGCTCCTCCTCGTATTGTTGTCGGTGAGCTGTCACCCTGTGATTGGTTCATGGGCTGCTCTGGTCAAATTGTCTGTTCCGCCCATACCTTAGTAGGTATAGTACAAAAGACCTTCCAGAAGCATACGGACTGGCTCATTTAGGCGGGAGTATTCCCGCCTTTCTCATTCCTTCATGTGACTACTGAAGTAGCTAATGCCTTGTGCGTGTAGCCTTGCTGTTAGTGCGGGTAGCCTTCTCTGATGGCTTGTATCCACAGCTGCGGGAACAGGCGGGGTACTTCACCATTGGGAGGCTTTCCCTGCGGGTACAGCTGGCGTACTGCGCGTAAGGTTCTCTGAGCATGGTGGGTCCTGCTGGAGCAGTTGGTCATTGCGCAGACGTCCCTATTCAAGGTGAGTCTTGCGGGTCCAACTGGGCTCTGCTGGGACGTACCTCTTCAAGTCCCCCCAGTCCAATGTTCTTCTCATGAATTATTAATAAGTGAGGTGAACTTTTGGACTTAGCAAGGGGTTTTGAAAAGGGTTTAGTTTTTAGGTTTTCCGTGGTGATTCTTCCCGCGGTTTTCCTGATGTCACGCAGAAATTCCCGACTTTTCTGCTTGATCTTTGGGTGTGAAGCGGGTAGGTTTGTAACCTCCTCGCACGTCAGGAGCGTTGAGTCCCACTTGTGTGGATTCTCCATGGAGTTTTGGTAGTTTTCAACATATTGATCAATTATGCTAAAACCACCAATCCCATCATGGAGTTTCAAACAATATAGTTCTCGACGTTCCCGTCATGCGGGGATGTTATTCCCGTTTCCGCAAGCATGGCCCAGAAGATCCTTCTTGGTTTGAATTCCCTGCAGAGTGCTAAGTATGTGAAGGGTTTTGCCTTGACACTGTACCCGCACTCGTCTTACGGTTACTTTATTCCCAAGGTATTCCTGGTGCCAATTCCCTGCGGGTGCTAAGTATGTGAAGGGTTTTGCCTTGACACTGTACCCGCACTCGTCTTACGGTTACTTGGTTACCAAGGTAAGGGGTATTTTCCCGCCTACTTTTGAATCTTTTTTGAATTTTTTTGAAATTCGAAGAGTTGGTGAAAGGATAAGAACAGTCCAAACCTCTGAAACGTCGTGCGACGGTTTCTTCTGACTGTGTCAGGACGTGCAGGAAGTTATGGTGACGTGACAGTACATGGTCATTCCAGACGCTTTTTCAGGCGCGTGGGCGCGATTTTTCGGGCGCGTGGCCGCGAAATTAATGGTACGCGTCCTTTCAACAGCTGTTGCCAGCTTGCTTTTTGCCACGTGTCATAGTTTCATTGCACCTTCGATTTCTCTCTCCTCCGCATTAAATTCATCGCATTAATTGCGATTAGTATATAAAGGGGGAGAGGGTTCTTTGTAATTCACACTTTCACTTTCCTCTTCATCTTCAGAACGATTTCCGGTGAATACTCAACTTTTCAGTCGAGCCTTTTCTCGAAATCGTTTTCTTTTATCTTCAAGATGTCTCGTGATCTCGAATCTACAGCCGACGACAAGAGTACTGCTGGCGAGTGCCAGTGTGCTTTGCCTGTCGATCTGTACCAGTATGTGGTCAGGAAGTTCATGCTCGAGTCTCTCGAGCCTGAGTTTCCTGAACCCCATCAGACTGTGTACGATGCCCCCAGAGGCAAGATCGGGGTATATGCTGCATTCTTTGTTTATGGGAATCTTAGGTTCCCATTGACAAAGTTTGTGTACCGTGTCCTGGAGAGGCACGGTGTGCACCTGACCGAGGTGCATCCGATGGCGATTGCCAAGATCCGGCACTTCGAGTGGGTGTGCCGGATCCTGGGCATCGAGCCCTATGTTGACCGCCTGATGACCTTCTACTCCTGGAGGTGCATCCAGGGGTGGTATACGTTGATAACCCGGATTAAGGGTTTGAAGATTTGCGCAACCGAGCGCAGTCTTCGCTCGTGGAAGCGGGAGTTCTTCTACATCTCCGCTCGCGCCATCCCCCTTGCCATGAAGTTCAAAAATGGGCAAGCACTTCCCAGCCTTCACGCCTCCAACTACGAGGAGGCGGAATGGTTTTCGAAGATATCCCGGGTCCAATCTCCGGTTTACCGGTTTGCAGAGTCCGGGATGGTAATGCTGGGGATGAGCCGGGTGTGGAAGGAGGCGGATGCGCGAAAGATTCCGATCGTCCTCGAATACGGTTCGAACTCTGTTCCTTACGGTATGCTTTGTTTCTTTTTGTTGATTCTGAATTTCTTCTAACTTTTTTCCTGTTTATTTCAGTGGGGAACGACTTGCAGTCGCTCCTGAACCCGCGGGAGGCTGACGGTCCCGCTCGGATGGGTACTCGCGCTCTAGACGAGAACGAGTTGCCCATCCTAGAACAAACGGCGGATCGGTTCGTGGAGGTCTACCCGCTAGGCCATGAGATCCTGAGCGCCAGGCGGCCAGGTAAGGCGCTATTCAACCCTCGACCCCTCAATGTTGAAACCTCTGTTGGAATTCCTCTAATCGTATGTTCTGATGAGGAATCCGCAGATGGTCCTCCGTTGGTGCGGAAGAAGAAGGCTGCCGGCGGGAAGGGGAAGGAGAAGGTGGCCTCCACTGCCGATCCGGTGCCTCGGTCTGATTCGGAGACCGAGAGCGAAGAGGTGGCGGGGAATCCCGGTGGTGATAAGACCACCGCTCCGGAGGCTGCGATTGTCACCTCCGGAGAGCCCAAGAAGACGGTGAGCGGCGCAAAGAGGCCGGCTCCATCGGGTTCGTCCCCGCCTCTTCGTACCTTTAGGCTCAAGAAAACCCGTAAGTACAAACTTCCTTAATCTTTTAACTTCATAGCTTAATATCATTAACACTTATCTTCTTTACGCAGGCGTGGATGTTGACGCATTCCAGGGTGGAGCGCAGAGGAGTACCTCTCCGCCAATGACGGTAGGCTTGGTCAGCCTACCTGAGGCGACGACACAGGTGCCTCCGCCTGCTTCCGCTGGTTCAGTTGCTCACTCCTTTGAGCCGACTGTTCCAGCTGTGATGACGTCACCGCCGGCTGTGAGTGCTATTTTTACAGCATCTTTCACCGAGCCGGCGGTTACTATTGCTGCGGATTCCGCAGCCGCGACCGCGGCGGCCGCGGCGGCCTTTACCATGCCTCCTCCGTCATCGGCTATGACGGCCGATCCTTCAGGTATGCATGGGGCGTATCACCAACCTCTGCCACCTTCCCATCTGCCTGACCTCTTGGATGGATTTCCCTTGGGTTCAGGTGATGGGTTCGGCGGCTATCGGCCTGTTATTGACCCTACAGGTGTGTAGGGTTCTTTTGGCCTATTTTTGTGACACCCGGTAATTATTTCACACTCTAATCTATATACTTGATTTAAATTATGTGTTGATTATATAAGTTATATGACGTATAAACCATAGTATACTTGAAATGTGAACGAGAACAGTCGTAATGCCTATAGGATTGTATAAAGTGCCGATGAGAACGACTATATGATAAAGACAGCCCAGTAATAGTCAGAGGTGACAAACATATCAAGCTAAATATATACCTATGATCCAATATAAGGGGTAATGGTAAGACCATGCCCAGTAATGTTCTAATACTCTAATTAGGACCAAAACGCCATAAACGTTTAAATAATGGAATATAGTCGCCGAACCGGCCAAATCAATGATACATTATACAGTGAGACGACCAAGATATGAAACTATGAAGGAATTAAAGGTATACTAGTCAAAAATAATATGAAGTTAATAATTTAAACAATCCATAAAGGATTACAATATGGAGCACTATTTAACCAAATATAACTCCGGGCTAAATTTAAATATACATCATACCGGGAACCAAAATAAATACGGGTTCCATATCATCTATAATATACCCAAAGTTCAAACAGAAGAGTGGAAAAACTCTGCGTGACATTGGGAAACCCGTGGGAAGAATCCTTGCGAAAAACCCTAAAAACCAAAAATCCTTTTCAAAGACCCAGTGCTCAAAGTGCTCAAAGACCCTGTGCTCAAAGTGCTCAAAGACCCTGTGCTCAGACCCTGCGGGAAGACCTGCGCGAAGACCCTGCGGGAAGACCTGCGGGAAGACCTGCGGGAAGGGAATACTTCCGCCCAAAATGAGCCAGTCTATGCTTCTGGAAGATCTTATCTTTTACCTACCAAGGTATGGGCACAATATTGCAAGTACTACAAGATCAAGCAAAATCTTCCTAACCATTCCCTATGGCCGCCTACCCCCATTCCATCAAATAAACAACAATAAAAACCATGCTTTGACCAACTATTTCACCTTATGGTGTAAGATTTGACACCCTTAAATCAAGGGATTGTAATCTTTTGGATCCCCCAAATCAAGGGATGTGTTCCCTTGGGTTTGCCTATAAATAAGACCAATTATTTTGATGAAAAACACCACACACAAACTCATACAAACCCTTAAACACACTCCAAATTTCTCTCTTTTCATGGCTGAAGAACAGCAGCAGCGCAACACCAAGCAACCGCCTCTTTGCAACCCAATTCCTCTATAATTCTGCCCTGAACCCTCTGAACCCTATATATCGTTGGAAAGCTAGAAGAAATCCTTAAACCGTAGTGGAAAGCCTTGAACTGATCTCTGCCCGGAAAACTCGGTAAGAAGCTTTGAACCTTCGAAGGTCACTGCTGGGAAACTGCATTTTCCAGCAGTACCCACCTCTCTTCTTTTGTTCATATCTCACAAACTACTTGGTATTTTTCGGTGATTCTTGTTTAGAAATCCAAGGAAACTCGTAAGGATCACGAACCATCTTTCGAATATCCATTTCCGGCTTAATTTCAGCACTTGGTAAGCCTAAAAGTCTAATTGTTCTTCATAAAATACTTGCTGGAAAATGGTTCTTTTCTGTCCAGCCAACACACACTCGTTTCCTTTGATTTTAACACTTGTGTTCATGTTTAATAAACATATTCTAGAGCCTACACTACAAGACCATCATCCAAGAGCCTAAACACGCTCAAGAACGTCTCGAAAAACCGACATTTCCAAGGTAATAAAATCATATTATGTTTAATAGAAAAACATGGATTAAGCCTAAGATACATATATTTAATGAGGTGATAAATCATGAATATAAACTTGAAGTGTGACATATAAGTAAGGATAAATCATGTTAAGTAAAAGATATAAAGGATTTAAAGGGGTGTTTAAGGAAGGTTAAGGTAAAAAGATCTTCAGTAGTAAAACCCATTTATAAATAAACAAGATGATCTAAATGTAAAAATGGAACTTTGGTTATGTTAAACTTTACAAAGGATATAACTAACGTATTAAAAACCGTATCGGATTCGTCATAAAAGTAAAAATAATAATAGTAATAATAATAGTAATAATAATAATAATAATGATAAAATACGAGTACTAGTAAGATATATATAATATATGCTTATAAGATTTAAAAAGGATATTAATAATACTTATAATATATACATAACAAAATAAGTATACAAGTCATACACATATATTCCTATATATGTGCAATAAATATAAAATACGGGTTTTTGTAATGGACATTGCGAGTAACTGGAAGGGTGGAGGTGCCGGTAGTCGGGACTTCCTGTCAAGGCTGGTAACTGAATATATCATAGATGGGCCCGTTACCTACCAGGGGACTAACGATGAGAGCACCAAAACCTATTAGGCCAAAGCATGTCACGAACGTCATGATTACCGACTAATAATTTGTATCGAGCATTCCCTAATGCTCGGAGGATATATATATAAAGAGAATATAACGGGCATATATATAACAAGTATAAGACGTTGTCTAACGTCCATATCGCTAAGGTATAAAAAAATACATATATACCGTCACCTCATAAGTATGTATCGGGCTAAGTATTAATAGTAGTATAAGTATTATGTACTGAAGAATGTACGTATACGATATAATACAGGAAACTCACCAAGTATAACGGAACATTATTCCTCGATTTAAGGTGAGTCTCACAGCCCCTATTTTCACTATTTTCACTATGTTTTAAACTGTTTTCGGGGCTAGGGACACGTGTTTAAATATGTTTTATCATGGTGTATATCTTGATTTACAATGTGCGTGTACATGAGATATTTGGCGCGCTCATGGTACATAAAGTCCCCGGTATATATTGTAACCATAAACTATAGGCAACTATAGCCGAGGAACTCTACGGGTAGTACTACTGGTCTGACCAACCCACTCGTAAGTGGTCGCGCCACTTTATAAGACGGGTGCTTAGTTTTCCGATTTATTTATTCCCTCGTGGACTCGTGGGATGTTATGTGGGGCTTTATGGTGTATATATATAGTCAAGGAATGGTTACGAACTCATGTATTCACGTTACACTGCAAGTCATGGATATTGCATTCATGACGTTATGAGAATTATATTAGAAAGCATTTTATCGAGTCACAAAACTTGTGAACTCACTCAGTTTATACTGATTAAATTATTTTACGTGTCTTTCAGGTATTTAGCCATGTGGAGAAGTCACGGTGTCTCACTACGATTTTATGTTTAACTATGAAAATTTCATGTATGAGGATTTTATATTTTGGAGTTTTCATGGTTTTATTCCCCCTTCGGCGGGACATAACTGTGAAATCTCAATATGTTACATGTAAACTTTATTATTGGTATTTTGTAAAACTTATATCATGAATGAAATCCTCATGTATTTTTATCATATAGTTGTTTGCTTAACCGCGCTCTCGAAAAACCTTTCATGAGTCGCACACCGGTTGTTTCCGCCTATGGACCGGGTGTGACAGACTGGTATCAAAGCCAAGGTTATAGCGAACTAGGATTCAACCATGAGTCTAGACTATAACCCCTTAAGTTCCCTCGTGAAAACGTTTTTCATGCATGACATGTTTTCAAAACTTGCATTACACGAGAGTGCACGTGTCTTCACGACACCTTTATCGCAATTAATGGTCTAGTATGGGAATGACCAAAATAAGGGATAGAAAAAACATAAAGCGATATTATCACTTATTAAACCTTAATCCTTTCAGCGATGGCCTTCCCGAACAATGATCCATATCATGGCCTAGCCATCACTGACTCCGACTCCGGCTCTGACTCTAACACTGATAGCAGCAGTGTCCATATGAGCGACGTTGTTCCAATTCCTGATGATCCTATAGAGATCTCCGATGACGAGCCTACCGAGGTAATCAGGCTCGATGAGGACGACAAGGTAACCTATGACAACGACGACCTTGAGGAGATGGAGGAGCTGGCTGCAGTGCCCTCCGAGGAGATACGAGCCGCCGGGCTGAAAAGGTATGCCACGGACTCCGACGATGAGGTGCCCCAGACTATACATGAGGTAGGCGAGTCCTCACGCCCCCAAGGGCGCGCTACCTCTGATGATACAGAGGTCCCCGTACCACCGACCGCAGCAGCCGCCGAGGCTGAGAGAAAGGCCCTTGAGGAATGGCTCATGGATTGGGAGCTGAGGGTCGAGGTGTTTATGGAGAGCGTGAAAGGCAAGGCCTGTGAGACCAGTCTCCGCCTTGATAATCACTATGACTTGATCTCCGATGCAAGGATGAGGATACTGAAGCTGGAGCATATGGTAGGGGATGCATTGCACTTAGCTGATGTGGGAGCGAGGCGGGCCGCTGCCGCCGAACAAAGAGTGATGAGATTGGAAAATGAGGTTAAGACGATTCAAGCCGTTTTGGGAGACGTGTTTCCACCACCGCCACCACCGATGCCATGAAGCGACTATAGACTAGTATTAGCGGGTAGTAATCATATGTATGGGAAGTAATATATTACGGGCTACGACCCGATCTTTTGGCAAAACGCTTGTATGTTGTAGGAGTTTGTAGTAGACTTAAACATAAACTTATGTAATCAAATCTTTTGATGTAATGAAGTTATGTTTATGATATATGAGTATGAGTATACGATGTGGTATAATGAGATGTAATAATAAAATCTATGTATGCGAGTATATGATTGATAAGTATGACTATAAGCAAATATATGGGTGTGAATGTAATAAGTATCGAACCCTACAACTACTTACATACAAGCGTGATGCCAATACTAACCGATCCTTATTATTCTCAACTTGAAGGAAAATGCCAAGGAGAAGGAACGACAGTTTACCTAATACACCTGCGCAATTACAAGAAGTCATAGCGCAAGCGATAGCCGCCTACGAAGCCAGTAAGGGCGACTCAAGTCAAGAACGAAGGAATTCCGCAAACACTGAAAATGTAATTCCAGAGACTGGCTGTGAGGAACGAGGATGTTCCTACAAAACTTTCATGACATGCAAACCATGGTCCTTTAAGGGAACGGAAGGAGCCATAGGAGTTATCCGGTTGATCGAGAAGACAGAATCTGTGATAGCAATCAGTGGATGCACAGAAAAACAGAAAGTGTTGTACGTGACATGTATGTTTCAAGATGAAGCTCTATCGTGGTGGAATTTACAAGTACAAACCCTAGGCCGAGACGTGGCCTATGGTAAGACCTGGAAAGAGTTAAAGGAGATGATGGAAAAGAAATATTGCCCAAGGACTGAGATGCAGAAGTTGGAAAATGAGTTCTGGACGCTCACCATGAAGGGAGCCGACATCACAGCATATAACACGCGATTTCACGAGCTATGCCGAATAGTTCCTCATATGGCCACCACTGAAGAAAAGAGAGTTGAAAGGTACATCTGGGGATTAGCAACAGTTATCAGGGGACCAATCACGGCCACTAGGCCTGCGACCATGGCCGAGGCTGTTGAACTAGGTCTGAGTCTGACAGAAGATGCAGTACGAGCTGGCACCCTAGGAAAGCCAACTCAGAAGGAAGCAAGCCAACCATTCTCCCAACGCAGCAACAGCCGCCATAACAATCACAAGAGGAGCTGGGCCTCTCGTAATCAAGGGTCAAGTTCCAAGGAACCCCCTGTCAAGAAACAAGAAACTGTGAAAGTGTATGCCGCCCAGACCACGGATCAACCACGGAAGACGTATAGCGGGTCAAACCCGTGGTGTGACAAATGCAAGTATTATCATGTTGGTGACTGCTCAAGTATTGTGTGTAAGCATTGTCACAAGAGAGGGCATGTGGAAGCTAAGTGTAGAATTAAGAATGCTGCAGTAGTTGTGAAGCAAGAACCGGGGAAAACGACACCACGAGCTTGTTATGGGTGCGGAAATACGGGTCATTTTATCAAGGACTGTCCGCAGATGAAGAATACAGCTCAAGCTAGGACTTTTGTTATCGGGGCGGGTGAAGCTAAGGAAGACCCAAATGTCGTCACTGGTACTTTCCTACTTAACAACCACTATGCGTCTGTGTTATTTGATACTGGTGCGGATTTAAGTTTTATATCCACTGAATTTAAGGACCTACTTGGTTTAGCACCTAGTAAATTAGCAACGCCCTATGCTATAGAATTAGCTAATGGCAAACAGTTACGATCAGACGATATAGTGGAAAGTTGCGTACTAGTGATGGGAGAACATGAATTTAACGTAGATCAGTTGCCGATAGATTTAGGAAGTTTTGATGTCGTTATAGGCATGGATTGGTTAGCAAAGAACCATGCTGAAATTATTTGTTATGACAAGCAAATCCGCGTACCTTTGGCAAGTGGTGAAACGCTGACTATTCAAGGGGAAAGACGTGGCACTGTGATGAAGTTAATTTCGTGTATGAAAGCACGAAAGTGCTTGCGAAAGAAGTGTCAAGCTTTCTTAGCCCACGTGGTGGAGAAGAAGGATGAAGAAAGGAAGATAGGAAGTATAACTATAGTGAGAGATTTCCCCGAAGTCTTTCCAGAAGATCTACCAGGGTTACCACCTCAAAGACAAGTGGAGTTTCGAATCGATCTAGTACCAGGAGCTGCACCAGTAGCGCGACCACCTTATCGATTAGCTCCCTCGGAAATGCGAGAACTATCGAATCAATTACAGGAGCTACTAGACAAGGGTTTCATACGCCCGAGCTACTCACCTTGGGGAGCCCCGGTACTATTTGTCAAGAAGAAAGACGGTTCGTTCCGTATGTGTATTGATTACAGGGAACTTAACAAACTGACCATCAAAAATCGGTACCCTTTACCGAGGATTGATGATTTGTTTGACCAATTACAGGGATCTAGTTTCTATTCCAAGATAGATCTACGATCCGGGTACCATCAGCTGAAGATACACGAGGATGATGTACCAAAGACTGCGTTTCGAACGAGGTATGGTCATTATGAATTTCTAGTCATGCCTTTTGGGCTAACGAACGCACCTGCCGTGTTCATGGACTTAATGAACCGAGTGTGCAAACCTTACCTAGACAAGTTCGTGATAGTGTTTATAGATGACATATTAATTTATTCCCGAACGGAAGAGGAGCACAGGCAACACCTTCGATTGATTTTAGAATTGTTGAGAAAGGAGAAGTTGTATGCAAAGTTTTCAAAGTGTGATTTTTGGTTAAGAGAAGTACACTTTTTAGGCCATGTCGTCAACGAAAAGGGAATTCATGTTGACCCTTCAAAAGTAGAGGCCATTAAAAACTTGGAAGTGCCGAAGACACCGACGGAAATACGACAATTTCTAGGGCTAGCAGGCTACTATCGGCGATTTATTGAAAATTTCTCGAAGATAGCACAACCCCTTACTGCGCTCACACAGAAGGATAAACCTTTTAATTGGGGAGATAAACAAGAAAAGGCGTTCCAGTTGCTAAAACAGAAGCTTTGTAGTGCGCCTATCCTAGCTCTACCTGAAGGGACGGATGACTTCGTAGTTTATTGCGATGCTTCGCATCAAGGACTTGGTTGTGTCCTTATGCAAAGAAATCAAGTCATCGCGTACGCGTCACGACAACTCAAAGTGCACGAGAAAAATTACACCACTCACGATTTAGAATTGGGCGCAGTGGTGTTTGCACTTAAGATATGGCGTCATTACCTATACGGCACCCATTGCACAATCTACACCGATCATAAAAGCCTACAACATATATTTGATCAAAAAGAATTAAACATGAGGCAACGACGGTGGGTTGAATTATTGAATGATTATGATTGAGTAATCAAGTACCACCCTGGAAAGGCGAACGTTGTAGCAGACGCTTTAAGCAGGAAAGAAAGGGTGAAGACATCACGTGTTAAAGTCTTAGGGCTAACTATAAGTACGAACCTCACCACCCTTATCCACGAAGCCCAACGAGAAGCTTTGAAACCTGATAATATCAAAGACGAGGGTCTCCGTGGTATGGTTGACAACTTAGAATCCAAAGAAGACGGTACCCTGTACTTTGTCAACCGAATATGGGTTCCTCTCGAGGGAGGATTACGTGAAAGAATACTTGATGAAGCCCACAAGACGAAGTATTCCGTGCACCCCGGTGCAGATAAAATGTATAAAGATGTAAAGGGATACTATTGGTGGCCTAATCTTAAGGGTGATATAGCAAATTATGTGGGAAAATGTTTAACTTGCGCAAAAGTCAAGGCGGAATATCAGAAACCATCCGGATTATTACAACAGCCCGAGATTCCCATGTGGAAATGGGAACAAATCTCGATGGATTTCATTACGAAGTTACCTAGAACTCCAGGAGGTTATGACACCATATGGGTGATAGTCGACCGGCTAACCAAATCCGCGCATTTCTTAGCTATCAAAGAAACGGATAAGATGGAGCGGTTAGCTAGACTATATATAAAAGAGATCGTGTCAAGACATGGAGTCCCAGTCTCGATTATTTCTGACCGCGACAGTCGATTTACGTCTCATTTTTTGAAGTCGTTACAAAAAGCTTTGGGCACGCGATTAGATATGAGTACCGCCTACCATCCCCAGACTGACGGCCAAAGCGAACGAACTATACAAACATTGGAGGATATGCTAAGAGCGTGTGCAATTGATTTTGGTGGTAGCTGGGATGTTCACCTTCCTTTGGTGGAATTTTCATATTATAATAGCTACCACACGAGCATAAAGGCTGCACCGTTCGAAGCTTTGTATGGTCGTAAGTGTAGGTCGCCCTTGTGCTGGGCGGAAATTGGCGACAGACAAATGACGGGTCCCGAACTAATTCAAGAAACAACTGACAAGATATTTCAAATAAAAGAACGACTGAAAACGGCCCGCGATCGACAGAAAAGTTATGCGGATGTGAGACGCAAGCCTTTGGAATTCCAAGTGGGAGATAAAGTTCTTTTAAAAGTCTCGCCATGGAAAGGAGTTCCAAGGTTTGGAAAGCGGGGCAAGCTCAGCCCAAGATATACCGGACCGTTCGAGATCCTGGAAAGGATAGGTCCAGTGGCCTATAAGTTGAAGCTACCGGAAGAACTTAACGGGGTACATGACACATTCCATGTGTCGAACCTTAAAAAGTGTCTATCCGATGAATCTTTAATTATACCTTTAGATGAAGTACATATTGACGATCGGTTACATTTTGTTGAAGAACCGATAGCCGTTACCGACTGGAAAGAACAAAAACTACGAAGAAGTCGGATTAAGTTAGTGAAGGTACAGTGGAAATCTAAAAGAGGACCCGAGTTTACCTGGGAAAGAGAAGATCAAATTCGAAAGAAGTACCCACACCTTTTCCCGGACCCAACTATAACGGATAACTAACAAAAAATTTCGGGACGAAATTCTTCCAACAGGGGGAGAATGTGACACCCGGTAATTATTTCACACTCTAATCTATATACTTGATTTAAATTATGTGTTGATTATATAAGTTATATGACGTATAAACCATAGTATACTTGAAATGTGAACGAGAACAGTCGTAATGCCTATAGGATTGTATAAAGTGCCGATGAGAACGACTATATGATAAAGACAGCCCAGTAATAGTCAGAGGTGACAAACATATCAAGCTAAATATATACCTATGATCCAATATAAGGGGTAATGGTAAGACCATGCCCAGTAATGTTCTAATACTCAAATTAGGACCAAAACGCCATAAACGTTTAAATAATGGAATATAGTCACCGAACCGGCCAAATCAATGATACATTATACAGTGAGACGACCAAGATATGAAACTATGAAGGAATTAAAGGTATACAAGTCAAAAATAATATGAAGTTAATAATTTAAACAATCCATAAAGGATTACAATATGGAGCACTATTTAACCAAATATAACTCCGGGCTAAATTTAAATATACATCATACCGGGAACTAAAATAAATACGGGTTCCATATCATCTATAATATACCCAAAGTTCAAACAGAAGAGTGGAAAAACTCTGCGTGACATTGGGAAACCCGTGGGAAGAATCCTTGCGAAAAACCCTAAAAACCAAAAATCCTTTTCAAAGACCCTGTGCTCAAAGTGCTCAAAGACCCTGTGCTCAAAGTGCTCAAAGAACCTGTGCTCAAAGTGCTCAAAGACCCTGTGCTCAGACCCTGCGGGAAGACCTGCGGGAAGACCCTGCGGGAAGACCTGCGGGAAGACCCTGCGGGAAGACCTGCGGGAAGGGAATACTTCCGCCCTAAAATGAGCCAGTCTATGCCTCTGGAAGATCTTATCTTTTACTTACCAAGGTATGGGCACAATATTGAAAGTACTACAAGATCAAGCAAAATCTTCCTAACCATTCCCTATGGCCGCCTACCCCCATTCCATCAAATAAACAACAATAAAAACCATGCTTTGACCAACTATTTCACCTTATGGTGTAAGATTTGACACCCTTAAATCAAGGGATTGTAATCTTTTGGATCCCCCAAATCAAGGGATGTGTTCCCTTGGGTTTGCCTATAAATAAGACCAATTATTTTGATGAAAAACACCACACACAAACTCATACAAACCCTTAAACACACTCCAAATTTCTCTCTTTTCATGGCTGAAGAACAGCAGCAGCGCAACACCAAGCAACCGCCTCTTTGCAACCCAATTCCTCTATAATTCTGCCCTGAACCCTCTGAACCCTATATATCGTTGGAAAGCTAGAAGAAATCCTTAAACCGTAGTGGAAAGCCTTGAACGGATCTCTGCCCGGAAAACTCGGTAAGAAGCTTTGAACCTTCGAAGGTCACTGCTGGGAAACTGCATTTTCCAGCAGTACCCACCTCTCTTCTTTTGTTCATATCTCACAAACTACTTGGTATTTTTCGGTGATTCTTGTTTAGAAATCCAAGGAAACTCGTAAGGATCACGAACCATCTTTCGAATATCCATTTCCGGCTTAATTTCAGCACTTGGTAAGCCTAAAAGTCTAATTGTTCTTCATAAAATACTTGCTGGAAAATGGTTCTTTTCTGTCCAGCCAACACACACTCGTTTCCTTTGATTTTAACACTTGTGTTCATGTTTAATAAACATATTCTAGAGCCTACACTACAAGACCATCATCCAAGAGCCTAAACACGCTCAAGAACGTCTCGAAAAACCGACATTTCCAAGGTAATAAAATCATATTATGTTTAATAGAAAAACATGGATTAAGCCTAAGATACATATATTTAATGAGGTGATAAATCATGAATATAAACTTGAAGTGTGACATATAAGTAAGGATAAATCATGTTAAGTAAAAGATATAAAGGATTTAAAGGGGTGTTTAAGGAAGGTTAAGGTAAAAAGATCTTCAGTAGTAAAACCCATTTATAAATAAACAAGATGATCTAAATGTAAAAATGGAATTTTGGTTATGTTAAACTTTACAAAGGATATAACTAACGTATTAAAAACCGTATCGGATTCGTCATAAAAGTAAAAATAATAATAGTAATAATAATAGTAATAATAATAATAATAATGATAAAATACGAGTACTAGTAAGATATATATAATATATGCTTATAAGATTTAAAAAGGATATTAATAATACTTATAATATATACATAACAAAATAAGTATACAAGTCATACACATATATTCCTATATATGTGCAATAAATATAAAATACGGGTTTTTGTAATGGACATTGCGAGTAACTGGAAGGGTGGAGGTGCCGGTAGTCGGGACGTCCTGTCTAGGCTGGTAACTGAATATATCATAGATGGGCCCGTTACCTACCTGGGGACTAACGATGAGAGCACCAAAACCTATTAGGCCAAAGCATGTCACGAACGTCATGATTACCGACTAATAATTTGTATCGAGCATTCCCTAATGCTCGGAGGATATATATATAAAGAGAATATAACGGGCATATATATAACAAGTATAAGACGTTGTCTAACGTCCATATCGCTAAGGTATAAAAAAAATACATATATACCGTCACCTCATAAGTATGTATCGGGCTAAGTATTAATAGTAGTATAAGTATTATGTACTGAAGAATGTACGTATACGATATAATACAGGAAACTCACCAAGTATAACGGAACATTATTCCTCGATTTAAGGTGAGTCTCACAGCCCCTATTTTCACTATTTTCACTATGTTTTAAACTGTTTTCGGGGCGAGGGACATGTGTTTAAATATGTTTTATCATGGTGTATATCTTGATTTACAATGTGCGTGTACATGAGATATTTGGCGCGCTCATGGTACATAAAGTCCCCGGTATATATTGTAACCATAAACTATAGGCAACTATAGCCGAGGAACTCTACGGGTAGTACTACTGGTCTGACCAACCCACTCGTAAGTGGTCGCGCCACTTTATAAGACGGGTGCTTAGTTTTCCGATTTATTTATTCCCTCGTGGACTCGTGGGATGTTATGTGGGGCTTTATGGTGTATATATATAGTCAAGGAATGGTTACGAACTCATGTATTCACGTTACACTGCAAGTTATGGATATTGCATTCATGACGTTATGAGAATTATATTAGAAAGCATTTTATCGAGTCACAAAACTTGTGAACTCACTCAGTTTATACTGATTAAATTATTTTACGTGTCTTTCAGGTATTTAGCCACGTGGAGAAGTCACGGTGTCTCACTACGATTTTATGTTTAACTATGAAAATTTCATGTATGAGGATTTTATATTTTGGAGTTTTCATGGTTTTATTCCCCCTTCGGCGGGACATAACTGTGAAATCTCAATATGTTACATGTAAACTTTATTATTGGTATTTTGTAAAACTTATATCATGAATGAAATCCTCATGTATTTTTATCATATAGTTGTTTGCTTAACCGCGCTCTCGAAAAACCTTTCATGAGTCGCACACCGGTTGTTTCCGCCTATGGACCGGGTGTGACAATTTTATATTTTTCAATCATCTTTTCCTAACTGCTCTTTGTTTTTTGCAGTGTCGGATTCCAATGAAGTGTATGTTCCACGATGGAACATTCGCCGAGGAACAACCCTTCGCACCCCTGTTGAGTGCGTGGAGTGGGCTCGTCACGCTGCTCCTAGTGGTGCGTTGGGGGAAGCCATGGCTAGCTACCAGGAGGGTAGGCTAAGCAATGAGCTTCGGGTTCTCCTGGCCCGGATGCAGCCGCGCGTCGAGCTGCTTTGTCGGGAAAATGACAAGTTAAAAGCAGCTCGCCTTCAGGAAGTAGCTCAGGCGCGGGCTGTCCGGGAGGAGAATAGGAGGCTCTCCGCCGCGGCGGCGGAGAAGGAGAAGGCGTTCAAGGCTCTTGAAGTTGAGGTTCAGGCCCGTCTCGAGGCTCGCTCCAAGGCTGCCCAAGCTGTTAATGAACAGCTTCGGCTGGCTAAGGAGACTGCTAGGAACGCAACTGAAAGGGCCACCAAGGCTGAAGCTGTTGCTGAGCCTCTACGCCTGGAGAATGAAGAGCTTAAAGCCAAATTAGAGGCTCTCCAGCAGGCTCATGATGCCTTGGCGATGGAGGACGCGAAGAAGCTCCAAGAAATCCTGGACCAGAGGGGGGTGCTTGACCATACCAAGCGTAAGCTAAAGGGCGTCGAAGAGGCTGCGGCTAAAGATGTGTTGCTTGCCAACCTCAACAAGAATGAAGCCGAACGCGCCCGTAACGAAGCTCAAGCTGCCCTCCAAGAAGCTCTGGTTGCCAAGGAATGGCTTCTTCGAGAAGCGTTGTCTCAGGTATGTTTAGCTTCATGTCTTCACGCTTTTCTTTGTAAATAGAAAAGGTTTTGACACTTGTATTTTTTCTTTGTAGGTTGTGCATCGGGTCTTCTCAGAGACGTCTTATGACGATGCTATGAGCGCAGCCCTCAACGCTTCTCATGAGGATGGGAAAAAGGCCGGCTTCCTGCTTGGTCTAGGGTTCGTTGAGAAAGGCATCCCGCCTTCCAACTTCCCTTTGTATGATGTGGATACTGAAGCTATTTACGACCAAGCAGTGAACCAGTATGCCGCCTTCCCGCATCCGGTGGTGGAGAAGGTGAACGAAGTCGCTGCTGCTGATGATGGGCTAGCTATTCTTAAAGCTTACCTTGGACCACCACGCTCTATTGATGGAGCGGGTCCAAGTGGAACTGGTCCTGAAGCTTGATTCTGAAGATCCCTTTCCACCATTAGCGTAGATTTTTGCTTTTGTATAGCTATCTTTGTAATATTTGAATTTTGATGAAATAAAGATTGTGTTAGTTCTTTGCCTTGTTTATTTTACGCATGTTTTGATCTAACTTAGTGATTTCTTTAGTACTTAGATAAGTTAACTTTTTAACGTGGTAAATTATAAGTTTGTTTCGCTTCCTCTTTCATGATTGTGCGGGTATGACCGTCACTTACACTTAGTAGGATGGCTTAACTTTACTTATATCTGACCTGCGTGGAAGTTTTCCTCATCTTTTCCTTTGAAATTTTCTAAGTGTTCAGAATAAGTTAACCTTTGAACGTGGTAGATGATAGGTTGAAGTTTTGCTTCCTTGTTCGTGATTGTGCGGGTAAGACCGTCACTTGCACTTACAAGGATGGCTAAACTTTACTTACATCTGACCTGCGTGTAGGTTTTCCTTATTTTTAGCGTTGTGTTTATGCGGGTTTTGCCGCTTCCACACGTAACGACTTACTTCTTCCCCCATTTATGCGGTGAATACCTGCACATCAGTGTGGGAAGTTCATAAGTATAAAGGTAAGGCTATCAACACATTGTGAAAGGAGAATCATTTCCATTAGAAGTGGCTCTAGGCCTTTTCTTTACAAGTTTGGAATTGATCTACATATAACATTTGCGTAATTGAGCTCCATTCCATGTTCTTGGGATGGGAGTGCCATCGAGCCTTTCGAGCCGGTATGCGCCCTTTCCCAGGACTTCTTTGATAATGTATGGCCCTTCCCAGACCGGGGCCAGCTTTCCTGGGCGTTCTTGGTTCGAAGCCTCGTTGTTACGCAGTATGTAGTCTCCTACATTGAAGTTGCAGAGTTTTACCCGCGTGTTGTAGTACTTTTGCATTTGTCGCTTGTAGTTCTCTTCACGCACTGCGGCTAAGTCTCTGCGTTCCTCGGTTAGCATAAGGTCCAACCGTCTTTCCGCATCATTGTCTTCTGGCTGAATCAAGACCCTTGGTGAGGGTAAACCAATTTCGACCGGGACCATGGCTTCAGTGCCATAAGTGAGACTGAACGGGGTTTCTCCCGTACTGGCCTTCTTCAGCGTTCTGTTTGCCCAAAGGACGTGCGGAAGCTCATCCACCCAGCCGGATCTGTGTTCCAAGAGTCTTTTCTTTAAGCCTTCGACGATGCTCTTATTTGCTCTTTCCACCTCACCATTACCTTGCGGGTGTGCCACTGAGGTAAAGGTGTGGGTGATTTGAAGTTCTTTCAGCCACTGTTGTAGCTTCTTGTCAACAAAGTTGGTGCCGTTATCGCTCACCAAATTCTGTGGAAGTCCAAAACGACAAATAATAAATTCCCAAATAAATTTTTTGATATGTTTCGCGGTTGTTTGGGCTAAGGGTTTTGCTTCTATCCACTTGGTGAAGTAGTCGATGGCTACCACTAGGAACTGAACATTTCCTGCTGCTGTAGTAAATGGGCCTGTCACATCGATGGCCCACTTCTGAAATGGCCATGAAGAGGTGACTGGAACAAGTTCATTCTTCGGGCGGTGTGTGTTGGGTGCGTAGAGCTGGCAAGACCTGCATTTTCTGATGTATGCCAGCGCATCCGTATGCATCCCCGGCCAAAAGTATCCCGCATTGTTTAGCTTAGCCACAACAGCGCGGGGACCTGCGTGTACTCCACAGATGCCTTCGTGTACTTCCCTTAGGAGGTAGTCAGCATCTTGGTTGTCCACGCATCTCAAGAGTGGGCCAAGAAAGTTACGTCTGTAAAGGATGTCATCAATGAGTTGATAATTCAGCGCTTTACAGCGTAGTTTTCTTGCCTGTGCTTTTGACTCTGGTAGTTTGCCTGCCGCAAGGTATTTTATTATTGGTGTCATCCACGTTTCTGTGCCGGTTTGGATGACACAAATTTCCTTGTGCGGGACCGAAGGTGCCTCGAGGAGTTCAATGCGGATATCTTTTCCTAAGTGGGTGAAGGCTAATGATGCAAGCTTGCTTAACGCATCCGCAGATTTGTTTTCACTTCGCTTGACGTGTATGACTTTGCAGGCGCCAGTAGCCTATCCACCAACCAGCATGGCCTGTGCGTAGTTCACTGTTGGTGGAACAGGAATACTATTCAGCCGGCTGTACCTTCTAGGAAACCTACCTTCGGCTATAAATACTCCAACACCTTGGAATGGTAAGGACATCATCTGATATCTCAATCTTATCTAGCAATCTCTTAACATACACTTATATTCAGAGCAATCTAGTCTGATTCTCACGCCGGAGGGTGGTCACAAGGAGGAACCCCCCCTTCTCAGTGACGAGCTTACGGTGTCTGTTTTGCAGGTCCCCTGAAGAACAACCTTCTCTGCTGGACCTCATCCTCGTGGAAAACATTACTTAACCCCTAGATTATCTATAATCTGCCCAGGGTTCACTTAGTGTTTCTTCAGGTTTCTTCTCACATCATGTGCGAATCCCTAAACTCATTGTCACTCCCTTTTGTTATTTTCTAAAAGTAGTGGTTTGTATTCTTGTTGGTTGAAGACTTGAATGCAGCCATTGAATGCATGTAACGTGTTGGAATCTTTTACCGCTCAATATGGATGTTTATAACAACGTTGTGGTTTTTACCAGTGCAAATTTGGAATAAACAAGTGGGACCCCCAGTATGTTCTGTGTACTTGCGAAAAATGTTATTTTTGTCTACCCACAAAAGGTAAGCTACCTAGAAGTCATCCATCGTATATGTACTAGCTTTTGTTTGCAAGGGGTTACTCGATTGTCATACAAGATGTCTACAAGGGACATATATCCGGTGGATATTCGTGATAATGAAGATGTATCATGGTTTTTAAGACAACTTGAAAACAATGATAAGAAACTTTTTATTTGTATGTTGTCGATGATTCTCCACAGGAGATGTATCATGAAAATATACAAAATGCAAAAGAAAACGATGTAAGGCCCCGTTTCGGTGCCCTACTTTGGCGTTAGATTTACTCATAAACACATTTCCAAATATCATAGTTAATTAAAACTTTCCCTAAATATAGAACTTTCAATAAACATTTCATGTCATTTCAAAAACATGTCTTAAACAAACATCTTTTGTTTTTCATAATAAAACATCATTCATAAATACTTCATAAGTCTTCGGCTGTCAGCTTCTTATTCTTATGTCATGTGTACTCCTCAAGCTAGCTGCCTCATCCTACTCACCTGCGTGCATACTAAAAGTCAGCTACGCTGAGTGATTTCTAGTTAATCAGGCAACATACAATACATAAATTCATAATTACATACTTAACCTGCTTTGCTTTCTTCAATGTATATACTCACATACATGCTTTCGTTCATATTTTATACTTTCAAGCTTTCGTTCATTATAAACCTACTTACCTTCATACTTTGTTTCTTTCATATTCCTACCTTACGTTTTAAAGAGCATCACACCCTACTTTCCTCAAGTATTATTAGCGCCCGGTTCCCTCTTGCCTCGAGTATTATTAGGGCATGGTTCCCTCTTGCCTCGAATATTATTAGGGTCTGGTTCCCTCTTGTCTTGAATATTATTAGGGTTCGATTCCCTCTTGCCTCGAATATTATTAGGGTCCGGTTCCATTTTCTTCTATACACCTTACCTTACCTTTCTTGTCTATATAATATAACATTCATAAACACTTTCAATATTGGCATACATGCATTGTTCATACATACTTTCTTTTACGTACTCATTTAATACTTACTACACATTACCTTCCTTGACAATACGTGCAATATCCGAAGATCGTTCACATACCATCAAGCATGCATTCATAACAAACATATAACTATCACATTTATCATAATGGCATATACTTACCACTTAAGGTAAGTATATTAGTAATCACATTTAGTATTCACACAGCCCCGATAACATAACAAGGAAATGGGGCTAGAAACTCACCTGAATCCGGTTTCGTTCACTATTAATGGTTATTCCTCTCTTTAACTGGGCTCGGCTAACTATATATCAATTATAAGTATTAACATTTTCCCTAATCACATTATTTAGGTTTCAGAAACAAAAATGGTTAAGTCTTGTCTATTCTAATGACCTTGTAAGGCACTCTATTTGAGTAGTCCTCCACATTTGAACATAAGTTGTATTAGAATACTTATGTATTCGAATAGGTTTATGTTAGAATGCCACTTTATGTTCAAACACTAATGTATTCGAATGAATATATGTTCGAATACGAATTATATTCAAACATCAACGCATTCGAATGACCCTTTATTAGAATACAATTTTACATCCAAACACCAATGTATTCGAATACATTGGTATTCGAATACTTTGGTATTCGAATACATTTATATTCAAACTCATTTGCATTCCAACACATTTGTATTCGATTAGATACTTATACTTGTATAACCTTTCTTTCCTTCTTTATGTATTCGAATGGTTTAGAATACACTTGCATTCGAATTCACCATGCATACGAATGGAATGTACAATTGTATGCGAACCCCCAATGTATTCGAATAGCATGTACTTAGATTACAATTGTATGCGAATTCCCGATGTATTCGAATGAGTATATCATACATACTTGTATTCGGATGGCCTGTATTTCGAATAGATGTGTGTTAGCACAGATACTTGTATTCGAATGTCCTGTATTCGAATGGCCTGCCACTGTACATTCCTTTATTAACATTTTTCACCTTACAGAAACATCTATTTGCATAGTTAAGTGTCATGTAACCTTCCAACGTCTTCCTTTCCGGTCTTGGCCAAGATCTAGATCGTTTATCAATAAAGTTCCAATCTATATTGGTTACAAACCCGTTTTAACTAGATCTAGGGTTTCTAAGTGAATCGTATATACTAACGAGGGCATCTAGTCCATTTTTATCATCAAGTTCACAATTTTATAGTGTAACATTACCCGATTAGCCTTCGTGTTAAGTTTTTAGGGCAAACCGTTCATAAAAATGAAATCTTTATATGTAAAGAACATACCATTTCGCGCTTAAAGGCTACGGTTAGCTTTGATATGCAACAATAAACTTGTATTTTGCTTGTATAACCAAGATCTACGAGAATCTACGCTTGGTTTTGGTCTTGGATCCTTGGTCGAATATATGAGAGGGTTTGTGTGTGTTTTAGAGTGTGTAGGGAGGCTAGGAGATAAGAAATGAGGGTTTTAGGTATTTATACTCCTTTAAGCCCATGGAACAAAGGCCCATAACCATCCATTATTCCATCTTTCATTAGCCAAGTCCATACTCTCTTTTTATAATATTTTAAATTAGTTAAATATTAACACACCCGTTAAACAAAAAAAGTTTCTTTATTTATTATTATCAAAATTAGGATGTTACAAGTCTTCCCTTCTTAAAGAGGTTTCATCCCCGAAACCTAACTATTTCTTAATCAAATCTGGATTGAACTTGCGCATCTCTTCTTCAACTTCCCAAGTGGCATCTGATCATTTACGATGTTTCCATATCACTTTTATCAACGGGATAACTTTATGACGAAGCTGCTTTTCCTTGTGGTCAACTATCTCTATAGGTTGCTCAATGTAGTTCAGCTGTTCATCAACCTCGATTTCTACCAATGGCCCATGAGACGTGTCATCAGCTAGACACTTCCTTAGGTGAGAAACATGAAATGTTGAATGAATTCCTTCTACCTCTTCGGGCAATTCCAGTTTGTAGGCTACTTCGCCCACACGATCCACAATCTTAAACGGTCCAATGTACCTCGGACTTAACTTACCACTCTTTCTAAAACAAACGATTCCTTTCCAAGGCGAGACCTTGAGCATGACATTGTTACCAATGTTAAACTCGATTGGTCGTCGCTGCTTATCAGCATACGACTTCTGACGGTCTTAAACAGCTTTCATCCTTGTCTTGATCTGATCAAATTTTGAAGAGGTTTCTTGCAAAACCTCTAGACTTCCAACCTATAGACTTCCAAACTAATGTTTCCTTGAATAATCTTCAATTTTTGTAGAGAAAGTGTATGTGTTGAATTCTTTTGGATCTAATGTTAGCCGTTTGTTGATAAACAACTTTTTTATTTGAAATAGAAGAATACAAAAACAGGTATATTATTAAACAAGTCATTATTGTTTTTAGTTCATATATTTTGTTATTTAAATTTTAGATTATCTTACTTTTGACTAAATTTGGAAATTTTAAATTTTGTAGTTTGTTGGGTTTGCTAAATGGCAATGATGTTGTTGTTCGTAAACCGATTCCGATAAAGATGTTGTCGTCTGTTGATGATAAGTTTTTGAAAGCCAAAAATTTGTTTAACATTTGTGACATTTGTACCATTATATTTGTAAGTTAATTGTTACACTTTTTGTTATCCTAATTATCTTTGAATACTAATTTATTATTGATTAAGTGCTTTTTACTTAGTTGCAGCCTAAGAGTATCATTATCCTTGGTACAATTAAGGTCATCTGTCCAGATACGGAATGGTATTACATTGGGTGTAATACTTGTAGTTGTAAGCTCATGGAAAATAATGGTGAAGGGGGGAATGAATATGAATGCAAAACAGAAAGATGCAATGTGTTAGGTGTTCTCCCTACACCTTGGTATTTATTGAAAACAAATTCAAAGGTGTACTTTGTTCATTGTAGGAATATATGTTATTCTTGCTATTTATCTATTTTTTAAAATTATTTAGGTTCAAGATCAAGATAAGGGTGCAGGATTTCACTTGAGTTGTGTCGTTGACTCTCTTTAATAGAGATGCTAAAATTCTGACTAACAAAACAACAATTGAATTGATTGATTCTCAAAATGAGGTTTGTTTTCAATTATTATAGTTTATTTATAAATCATTGTCGTTATATTGTTAGGGTTAACAATGATTAATATTATATTCGTTTAACATCTTATTTTATTATAGAATAAGGTTGAAAATGGTGGATTCTCTGCTGAGTTGGATTGCCTTTTAGAAAAGAAATTCGCTTTTAAGGTCGATGTGGCAGACTTCAACTTTAGATACAATGTCGAATACTATGGTATAAACAAGCTTACGGATGACACTAATATTATCACTGAATTACAGAAAAGACAGAATGGTCGTTTGGTAAATATATAATATTAATATTATTTTATTACTAATGTTATTTTATAATTATTTTAATTAACATATGTTGATGTTCCAATTTGTATTATCAGCAATCAGATTCTAATTTTGTTACATTGGGAGCATCTATTTCTGAATTCCAGTCACCCGGTTCGGTTTCCATTAAGGTATATATATTTTGTTTAATATAATAGTTCAAACTTATAAATATAGGTAACAGAAAGATGTGTAACATGATTTTGTGTTGGCGGTTACTTTTTTAATAATAGCTTTCTGATATTGGAGATAATCAAGCTCCAAGATCAAATGTTGATGCTCATGATGTGGCAAATGATACAATAAGGAATGTCTACGTCTACTTACGATAAACTTAAGAGAAAACTGGTGGAAGTTTTTGAAGTTGACGATGAAGCTACCATGTCGGTCACTAAGTTTAAGTCAAAGACTATCGAAGAGATGGGGACCACCAGTGAATCATGCGATAATGCAACACTTTTAACTCCTATAGTGGAGAAGGAATCTAAGTGAACAATTTAAGTTTTGTTTCATTTTATCGTTATGTTAAGTCTTTTTGAGAGTTTTGGATATTTTATGTTTGGTTTTTTCTATTTGTTTTTTTTTTGAGCGATTATCCTTGAATGTTGGTTGTTTTGAACAATTTATCCTTATTTGGATGTTTGGTTATATTTATGTTTTGACTTAATTTGAATTAATGTTTGGTTGTTTGGTCTATATATAAATCTATTAACAAAATAATCTGCCATGCAAATAATCTTTGAGTGTGAAACAAGTTTATTTTATATTTGAAATATATTTTCATTTACCGTAGCCTTTGATTTTTATAATATGAAAATGCTTTTTATAAATTTTTTTATGTATTTTATATAAGTATATATTTATCAATTACAATTACTTCCTTTAATATTTATTGACCGATTGCAACACGAGACAAATATATAAAAGGTTAACTCGAATGACGTAAATAAATTAAATTTTTTTAAGAAAAGGATGGTATTATTTTATTTTGTCTAACTATACACATATGTTTGTTTTTTAATTTTCCATTCATTAGTTTATTAATAGGGTTTTTATGTTTCTTATATATATTTAATCTTTAAGAAATTTAAATTTCAAACCTTTTACTTATAGCCGAATATATTATAGTTGATTATATCTATATCAGAATATAATTTTTATGCATTATATAACTTATCAATTTACTATATTAAAAAATAAAAATAAAAATAAGTTTAATGTTGATAAATAGTCTAAAATATATAGGGTAAATGATGAGTTTTCTTGGTTGAATAAACCGCCATTCTTCATTTTAATTAAAAAAAATTAGTTTTGAAGATCAACATACACACAATAACTTCTTCCATCAAAACCTATCTGTTTTTCCAAATCTTCAACCATGGACACAATTGTTGACTAAAAATTTTCATCCGATTTGAATAACTATCACTTTGTTCTTAGCGATCTGCCAATAATCCATAAAGATTCTATCGAATCTGTTATGTCTTTTAGTATTCTATTTAAGTACCAAATACACGCCATCGGAAATCGAAAACAAGTTCAAACCGCTGAAGAGAAGGAGATTTTTGGAAACGTAGAATGTTAAACGTTTAAATTTGTTATGTAATTCAAATTGTTATATTCTACAATAATTGTTATAATGTAATTTGATAGAACAAAGCCCCGGTTCGGAAGCGTGAATAGTCGGTTTTAACAGTGTGGAGCTCGGATCTAGGGTTAGGATCGAATCTAACTTGTATTCACTCTTGAAAGATGTTTGGACAGATGAGGTGTATTGGGAGAGAGCCTGATTTGATTAACAATCAATAATAGGATGAACAATTGTAATCAAAACACAAACAAGATAGAAATGGTAGTATGATAATATCAGTCGAATGATTCTCATAATGATGAACCACTCATACTTACATTCATACATACAATCGATTAAGAAATATCAGCCGCAACCAGGAGAGCTCATCCTGGAGGCGGAGACTCTCTCAAAGGGATAAAACCCTAAATCTCACACATACACAATACAGTCAGTCATACTAGACAAATGAATAAAAACATCTATTTATACTAGTCTAGAATGACTTGGTCTTCAAGCCATCCACCCTTGGTTGAGACCGAACAATATATTTTTCACCCACAAATTAATTCGATGCGACGGTCTAAAATATAAGTCCCAACAATCTCCCCCTTAGACCGATGCCATCGAATTTCTTCCATGATCACCTCATAGCTCGTTGTCTTTCGTTGAAATTCTCCCCCTCACGTTAAGCTTCTCCCATTGTTCATTTCGAATTATCACTCTTGTACCCCTTTTGGATATAGTTGTATGGGCATATGAACGAGGCTTTGAACTTCAATGATCAACTTCAAGTAACAAGGTTATCACAAAAAGAAATAAACTCAATGTAATCATCAAATAATCTTCAATTCTTAACTTGAGTCTTTTACTTGATTTGAAGCTAACCATTTGCAATGAAATTCAAAGATTTTTACTCCACCAATTTTGTTGCAATTGTCTTTAATAAATGTGTCTTCAAATCAAGTGTGGGTGAAACAATCTTGATCATCCTTATCAAAATTGTAAAAATCTGAAAATAAACATATTCATATGTTGGTTGACACTAAAAGTGATTAAATCCTTAAGCTTGGTCAACACTTGTTTTTGTAAAGCTTTTGATGAAGTCGTGAAATTGGATGAGGTTTGAATTCCATAACTTGTTGATGATTAGAGAAAAATTACCAAAATACCCCTGGTATATATCTTCCGTAGAGAACAGCTTGGTCAAACGGTCAACGGTACCAAAAATCTCAAAAGTTTCTTCAAAACTTTGAAATATTTCACAAACTCTGTTTACTAGCACACAGTGTGCTTGGGATCACTTTCCTAGCACAAAGTGTGTTTGGGAGTATTTTCCTAGCACTGAGTGTGCTGGGAGCACTTTCCTAGCACAAAGTGTACTCGGAAGAAATTTCCTATCACAAAGTGTACCCGAAAAGCAAAACACTTGTGATTTTTTTTCAATTCTTACACTAGCACAAAGTGTGCCCGGAAGCAAAAGTGTGCTCAGATTACTTAGTGCTCGGAAACAAAAGTGTGCTCGGATTACTTAGTGCATTTTCATTTTCCACCAAACATGCTCGGAAGCAAAAGTATGCTCGGGAGCAAGGGTGTGCTCGACACAAACTTGAGTTTTCTCTTCACAAGCATAATTGTTCAAGACAAAACAAAGTATGCTTGAAAAAGAGTCTGCTCGAATAAATAACAAAGTGTGTTCGAGACTTAAAGAAGATAGTTTTCTTGAGAAGACAAAGGATATGCTCTGGGTTTCACAAAGTGTGACCGAATTTGATGTGCTCGATATAAGATGTGCTTGAAATAACCTGTGCTTGAGCGAAACAAAGATGTGCTTGGGCAAAACACCTCCTATGCTCGAAGCAACACTTAGTCATTTTCCATACTCGAGTTCATTCTTATATGATCATAGTATGCTCGAGACACCAAAACTTCATTTCTGCATAATCAGTTACTGATTTTCCCTTGCAGAACCTACTTGAATATTCACTTTGCATCTGCTGCAACAAGCCATAATGATATTGCCTCTAGTACATGTGCATTTCTGACTTGTACATTCTCCATACCATTTTGTACCAGTGGCAATGTTTGTCAACCAAATCATGTACAGTTCGAGCAGCACAAATAACATAAACAATAATGAGCACACATAAACCCTAATTTTCAGATCTGGAAACAAGTATCATAATCTGAAATTAATCATTCTAGCATTATCCACGCTATCTCGAAATCAAAGAAACCTATCTTCATATCATAATCAACCTTTTCAGATCTGGAAATCATCAAATGAACAGTGTTGCCCTAAAACGAGCCAAATAACACTGTTACATCAGATATGGACCGTTCTGACCAAATAAAGATGAAATTGATGTTCGATCTCCAAACGAGTCATCAACCCAAACATCAATCCATATACTTTTCTCCAAATCATCAGATAATTTCAAAACCCCCAAAAATAATTTCAACGAACTTCATCGTTTAACGTCCATGGTGGATTCAAGAGCGAAATGAATATGTTCAGCGGTTAGTCTGAACGATTCGGTAACCCCGCTCTGATACCAAATGATAGAACCGAGCCCCGGTTCGGAAGCGTGAATAGTCGGTTTTAACGGTGTAGAGCTCGGATCTAGGGTTAGGATCGAATCTAACTCGTATTCACTCTTGAAAGAAGTTTGGACGGATGATGTGTATTGGGAGAGAGCCTGATTTGATTAACAATCAATAATAGATGAACAATTGTAATCAAAACACAAACAAGATAGAAATGGTAGTATGATAATATCAGTCGAATGATTCTCATAATGATGAACCACTCATACATACATACATTCATACATACAATCGATTAAGAAATATCAGCCGCCACCACGAGAGCTCATCCTGGAGGCGGAGACTCTCTCAAAGGGATAAAACCCTAAATCTCATACATACATAATACAGTCACTCATGCTAGACAAATGAATAAAAACATCTATTTATACTAGTCTAAAATGACTTGATCTTCAAGCCATCCACCCTTGGTTGAGACCGAACAATATATTTTTCACCCACAAATTAATTCGATGTCTCGGTCTAAAATATAAGTCCCAACATGATTTATTTTGTACTATACTTTAGATTTATGTAGTTAAAAATTGTTTTGAATCTTTGTTTGTTATCCTAACCTATAATTTGTTAATTAATTATAAAAACCTATTTAATGTTAATATAAACCAAAAATTTCCGGATATATATCTATATGTTTAAAATTTGTTCTTATTATATTTACCTTTTAACTTAAAGTATTTAAGATATTTATAATACTATCTAATTAAGGGTAAAGTTGAAATACAAAGGACAACAAAAATGAGAATGGTGAGAAGGAATCCAGTCTATTGATTTTAGATTTGAATGGCTGAGATTAATCTAATAAATAAAAATTAATGAAAAGAGCATGAAGCTAATAACCCACCTTTGTTGACTTTCTCTCTCCACATGCAAGGCACATGTAAATTCCCCGATCATTTTAAAACGTTCATAACTTTTTCATACGACATTTTTTTTAAAAAAAAATTCACCATAATAGTAAGCATTTTTTATCTTTAATATGAGTATCATATTGTTATATAAAAATATAAAAAAAATTAATGGGTTTTTTTAATTGTGTTTTTTTGTTGTTTATTGTGTCTTTTAGTTGAGTTTTCATATGCATTGTATTATAGATTTTGATTATTATATTTTTCAATTTGTACTCATATTATACACAAATATTAAAACAAAGATTACGTTATTGTGTCGTTTTGTTCGTCATTAAGTTTTAGTCATTGTGTAATACGTTTATTGTCTTTTATTTGGATTGACATATGACAAATTCATTTAATTTGAGAAAAATAGTATTGCGTTCATTGTATATTATGTTCAAGTCATTATAGGTATTCACCATTGTGTCTTACGTTTCAGGTCATTGTGTTATACGTATTCACCATCGTGTCTTACGTTTTAGGTTATTGTGTTATACGTATTCACCATTGTGTCCTACGTTTTAGGTTATTGGGTTATACGTATTCACCATTGTGTCTTATGTTTTAGGTTATTGTTTTATACATATTCACCATTGTGTTTTACGTTTCAGGTTAACGTGTAATATGTATTCATCATTGTGTTTAGTGTTAGATAATTTGTTGGTATTTTTCATTACAATTACATAATATTATTACACAACGGTGTTATTAGTATTTAAAAAAACATAATGTTGAGTTGAAAGACATAATGGTGTAAAAACACAATAACAAACAGAAAGACACAATGACGAAAAAAGAAACAATGATAAGCAAAATGACACAATGGCATAATTTTTTTTATTTTTATATAACGAAATCATGCTCATATTAAAGACAAAAAAAACGCATGTTATTATAGTGAACTTTTTAAAAAAAATATCATATGAAAACGTTATAGACATTTAAAAATGATAGAGGAATTAACATGTAACTTGCATGTGGAGAGTATAATGTGTATTATTACTTTTATAACATTTTTTCTTTTGGTCCCCACTTGACACATGTCAATTATTTATGGCTTCTCACACTTCTCATTTTTGTTACCCTTTGTAGAATAACTTGATCCATCTAATTAAATATTACCAAGTATAGACTAACTATACATTATAATTACTAGATAGATTTAATTATTAACTGTCACTTCATTAATCTAATTTTTAATTTTCAATTTAAATCTTCTTCTTCTTCTTTAACAATCTAAAGTTTGTGAAAATAACTAAATTCATATAATGGCTACGATTGAGAATTGGAGGTTTGGTAACATGTTACGTAAGTATCAATTCATGTTTAGCGATTTAGTCACGATACAAAAAGATAATATTGAATCCGTCATGATGTTCAACCACCTCTTTAAACATCATATTCATGAGATTGGTCTTAGGAAGAATTCTCCATGTCAACTAGAAACAAATCTCATAAATGTTTTAAATGATTTCCTTCATGATCTTCAGTAAGAGGTTTTACCTTATGAACATGTAAGTGAGTGGTTGTTTTACCCTTATCAAAACAAAGTTGTTATCTGGTTTGAGAATGGAGAGTATAAGAATTTTAAGCCTAAACAACTATTGCCATGTGATGATTTGATCATGTTGAGAGAGCTTGACCTGTTGAAGTTATCTACTGCAAGAAAAGAACTTGCACATCTTGAGTTGGAAGTGGAAATGAGTTTGAAGGTGAAATGGTTAGAAGAATGTTGTAACTATGAAAGTGATTATGAAGATTTTCCATATAATTTGGAGTCTGATGATGAACTTTAAGGTAAAACATAAATTATATAGATATTGTTGTTAGATTTAATACAAGTAGTAGATATTCAACACCTCTTTACACTTTCTAATAACTATAATTTGAAAGTTAAGATTTATTGGTTCCATATAACAACTTTAGTAATGTTTATATGTTACTAATTATTATACATGTTGTTTTGTTTGGTATATATTTTATATAATCTGCTATTGTGTTGTATCAATTTTCAGGTGTGTTAGGAAAAATGATTTTCTTTTGGTTGAAGTTTTCAAGATGTTGATGATGGTTTAGTAGCAAAGAACATTATTAGTTATTTTGTTGATGTGTTTTGGTTGTTATGTTCAAATTAACTTCTTGTAATTTGGAAGTTTTAATATTAAATAATGTAAATCTATTAATTTTTGGTTGGTATGGTGATGTGTTTAGTGACAATGTAAATCTATCAAGTTTTAATAGTTAAAGAAATATTATGTTTGTTTAAATGATGTTTAAGTTGATTATGTTTAGTGACATGTTATTCCACCCGTGTGTCACGCGGGTCTATACCCTAGTAATATAACATTCATACACACTTTCAATATTGGCATGCATACATTATTCATACATACTTTCTTTTACATACTCATTTCATACTTACTACACATTACCTTCCTTGACAATACGTGCAATATCCGAAGATTGTTCACGTACCGTCAAGCATGCATTCATAATATACATATAACTATCACATTTATCATTATGGCATACACTTACACTTAAGGTAAGTGTATTAACAATCACATTGAGTATGCACACATCCCCGAAAACATAACAAGGAAATGGGGCTAGAAACTCACCTGAATCTGGTTTCGTTCACTGTTAATTGTTATTCCTCTCTTTAACTGGGCTCGGCTAACTATACATTAATTATAAGTATTAACATTTTCCCTAATCACATTATTTAGGTTTCAATAACAAAAATGGTTAAGTCTGGTCTATTCTAATGGCCTTGTAAGGCACTCTATTTGAGTAGTCCTCCTCATTTGAACACAATGTATTCGAACAGGTTTATGTTAGAATACCACTTTATGTTCAAACACTAATGTATTCGAATGAATACATGCAAACATCAATGTATTCGAATGACCCTTTGTTAGAATATAGATTTACATCCAAACATCAATGTATTCGAATGACCCTTTGTTAGAATATAGATTTACATCCAAACATCAATGAATACATTGGTATTCTAATACTTTGGTATTTGAATACATTTGTATTTAAACTCATTTGCATTCCAGTAAATTTGTATTCGATTAGATACTTATACTTGTATACCCTTTTTTTTCCTTATTTCTGTATTCGAATGGTTTAGAATACACTTGCATTCGAATTCCCCATGCATACGAATGGAGCATTTATACTCAAGGGGATTGTATTTGAGTCGTCATGGTATTTGAATGGTATGTACAATTGTATGCGAATCCCCAATGCATTCAAATATCATGTACTTAGATTACAATTGTACGTGAATTCTCAATGTATTCAAATTGCATGTACTTAGAATACAATTGTATACGAACCCCTAATGTATTCGAATAATATGTACTTAGAATACAATTGTATGCGAATTCTTCATGTATTCGAATGGGTATAGCATACATACTTGTATTCGGATGGCCTGTATTTCGTATAGACGTGTGTTAGCACACATAGTTGTATTCAAATGTCATGTATTCGAATAGCCTGCCATTGTACATTCCTTTATTATCATTTTTCACCTTATAGAAACATATATTCGCATAGTTAAGTGTCATATAACCTTCGAACGTCTTCCTTTCCGGTCTTGGCCAAGATCTAGATCGTTTATCAATAAAGTTCCAATCTATATTGGTTACAAACCCGTTTTAACTAGATCTAGGGTTTCTAAGTGAATCGTATATACTAACGAGGGCATCTAGTCCATTTTTATCATCAAGTTCACATTTTTATAGTGTAACATTACCCGATTAGCCTTCGTGTTAAGTTTTTAGGGCAAACCGTTCATAAAAATGAAATCTTTATATGTAAAGAACATACCTTTTCGCCTTAAAGGCTACGTTTAGCTTTGATATGCAACAATAAACTTGTATCTTGCTTTTATAACCAAGATCTACGAGAATCTACGCTTGGTTTTGATCTAGGATCCTTGGCCGAATATATGAGAGGGTTTGTGTGTATATTAGAGTGTGTAGGGAGGTTAGATTATAAGAAATAAGGGTTTTAGGGAGGTTTACGGAGTATTTATACTCCTTTAAGCCCGTGGACCTAATGCCCATAATCATCCCTTATTCCATCTTTCATTAGCCAAGTTCATACTCTCTTTTTATAATATTTTAACTTAGTTAAATATTAACACACCGTTAAACAAACAAAATTTCTTTATTTATTATTATCAAAAGTAGGATGTTACAAACGATGTTGTAGACTATGGGTGAGCAATAACCAATTCGTTAATCGAAAACGGACCGGAAACCGATGAAACCGAACCGAAAAAACCAAAAACCGAATTAACCGAACTGAACCCTTCATTTTTTTTCTTCATATTTTCAAGCCTTTTTTCCTCTGTTTCATGTATTATATGTATTAATGGTTTAATACTATCATTTTCATGTATTTATATCTCCATTTCATGTGCTAATATCTCAATTTCGTATATTTATACCTTCATTTCATGTAGTTATACCTTCATTTCATGTATTTAAGCATTCATTTCATGTATTTTTATGCAAAATTAAGCCCAAATTTAATATAGGTTATTAACCGAAATTAAATGAAACGGTAACCGATTGGTTCGGTTGGGTTAATGCTAATAACCGAACCGAACTGAACCGTGCACACCCCTATTGTAGACAAATTTGTTGGTAGTCAAACTCTCGTGTGCTCGCCTGTAAGTTTTTCCATCACCGGAATAGATATTAGCTATGATGAATCTACTGATGAAGACGTATAAAGAGGGGTTTTTGACAAACATATTGTTAAGACCTTATGAAAACGCCTATCCTTTAAAGCACTTGTGATAAGGGTAAAAGTGTAAAACCGGTTGAGCGTACACATCCACTCATCAGCAAAATCTTTAAAGACATGGAAGCTCTTGGCAATAAATGAAGGTTTTGAATTCAAAGTTGATAGATTATCAAAATCATGATACGATGTTTCTTGTAATTAAGATGAATGTCGGTGGAACTTGAGGTCATATATTTTGAGTGGGAGTAACAACTTTCCCGTAACGTATTTTAATCACAACCACAAGTATCCACATAATCGTAATGTGAGTAAAAAGGTGTTGGGTCAATAAATTAAAAATCTCACTAAGAGCATGGAAGAACGTACCGAGGTAAACACATATGTCTAGACTTTAATCATCAGTTTTAGATTGACTTGAGCTACAAACAAACGTGGAGAGGGAAACATATGTTGAAACGCTTCTTGGTGGAACTTCTGAAGAATCTTTTTCCAAACTACCAGCGTATTGCCACAATTAGAAAATAGCTAATCCCGAAACTGTTTCACGCATATTAAGAGACGAATTAAATCTGTTTGAAATGTTATTTTTTGCTCCAGGTGTTGCGGTTAGTTTTACTTCTACTATGTTATTCATGCTTTTGGACCTAATGTTACGTTAATTTAACTCAATTTGATATTTGAATACATGTCTTTTCTTATCAATAGTTTTGTTAGGTATCTGAGGCACATCTAAAGGGAAGTCATAAAGAAAAATGTTTTTGGTTGTTGATATGGATGAAAATAATCAAATTTTCCCAATTGCATACAGGATTAGAAAGACTGAAAGAGGGGATTCATAGACTTGGTTTTTAAGGAAACATGAAGAATGCATCGGTGATCATGAACAATTGGCTATTATTTCTATAGAGCTCAATTGATAGATTTAGGCATTAGAACGTCTTTTCCAAAGGCATATCATGGAATTTGTTGTTGTCATTTGATGGTAAATATACGATTAAAGGGGAGAGTTCAAGAATCTATCTATTGGACTACATGTAAAGCTTACACCGTTGTAGAATTTAATCGTTATATGAAGTTACTTTGTCAAAGATGTCCTACCATTGAGAAGACCCTCAGAAGCATCCCATTCAAAAAACGGGAAAGAGCACACTCTATGGTCAATCGTTTTAATATAATGACATCCAGCAGTATGGAGTCCATAAACGCATTATCTGTATATCCAAGAAAAGCAATAGTCGTCAAACTCATCGATTTCTTAAACGAATTGTTCCGCGTTTGGTTTTTTTAAAGGCATCAATGGAAAGTAATATTGATTCATCATTATATTATAATAATATTTATATGTATAGATTCTTACACATATGGTTTTTATCAGCCAAAAATAAACACGTTTTGACAAAATGGGCTCACGCTAAAGTCAGTAGAAGGGTTAAAACTTGTCACACGTGGAATGTTAGGGGGATCAACGAACATAAATTTAGTGTTCGCGATGGATGAAATCATCTTACGGTTGATTTGGAGGCGAGGATATGCACATGTCGAAAATGGTGGTTATCTGGGTTACCATGTGGTCACGTGCTTTTGGTATGCAAATAATTGAAGAAACGTGATTGTTTTCATGATGTAACTTATGTGGAGTCAATAAATCCTATTGCGGGCGAATCTGAATCTGAGGGCAAACATTATATTTTACTTCCACTACACATGGATAAAAGGCAAATCGTTCATCCGCGAGAAAACAAACGTATATGGTCCCGTTACGAGATTGAAGAACCAAATGGCTGCTCCCGATGTGGAGATATAGGTCACAAGCAAGAGAAACGTGCGCCTGAACATAATCATCATTAATATCAAATGTGATGCTTCTTTCTTGGTAACAAGTTTCTTTCCAAAACGCTAATGTCATTTTTATTACCTAACACTACCAAATACTCATAGAAATGGGGTGGTAGAACCGTCCAACGCATATTCAATAATCCATCACTTTAAAGCTGTTGATGCCTCCATTTTATCATTTTATCATTTTTCCAACCCAACTATGTATGTGCTAAACACTAATAAATTTAATTAAAAAAATTAAGAAACTATCATCAAAATGTATTTGTTTTCGTTACCTTGGCAGACAAATCTTTCTCATTATTGGATGAACAGTTGTTCTATATTGCTCTACAGATAAGCTTTTATTGTAAAATGGCACCATATCTTGTGTCTGTAGATTTACCCGAACAAGTGACCAATGATGTCTTTGAATACAAAACGAAAAATAAACAAAATCAGCATGTAAAAATGAAGGGTATGGTTTCATTTAACCATTAGCATAGCTAATGGGATTTTTATTACCTCAGACTACCAAATACTCATAGAAATGGGGTGGTAGAACCGTCCAACACATATTCAATAATCCATCGCTTTGAAGCTGTTGATACCTCCATGTAACATCCTGTTTTCTTGTTTCAGTTAATAAAATAAATTATGAGTTATTATTAGTCGGGCTGGTGATTGGGTTAAATAGATATGAGCTATGGACTTGGGTTAAAAGGAAAGAAGAAAAGATAATGGGTTAAGCCCATGACCCATCATATATAAACAATAATTAACCCTTAATCCATTCATTTACACATATTCCATACACCACCCAAAACACACACTTAAGCTCTCTCTCTAGTTTCTTCCTTTCTCTAAACCGAAACCAAGAAGGAGAAGCAATCCCGACCCGAGGTAATAATAGTATGATATTGTATGGACCTAAATCCGCTAGATCTAGCCACGAAACGACGAGCCGACACCTTAAACCGTTAAAGTCACGAGATCCGGATGGAATCGGGTGTAAACCGATCAAAAGATAAGCTTAGGGATCGCCCTAGCTCATATCTGGATCGAACGGGACGAAAACGATGTAAACGGGGTAAAATGGGGTAAATTACGTTTTTCCGGCCACCACCCGGTTTTCCGGCACAACGGCGCCGGAAAGGTGGCACGAGTATTTAAGGTTGTTAGAGAATGTTTCTGAAATTCTCTACCTAACCTAACCCTAATTCGTTACGGGAACCTAACGAACTAACCCCAGTTCGTTATGCCAATTCGCTAGAAAAAGATGACAAATTAACCCCAATTTGTTATGACCATTCGTTAAAAGGAGATAACGAATTAGAAGGTTCAATTCGTTACAAAGGGGTCATTCGTTATAAGGACCAGTTTGTTATAAGGTCCAACTCGTTACAAGGACCAATTCGTTATAATAGTCAATTCGTGATAAAGTAACGAATAGGTTCATTCATTATGAACCCACTTCGTTAAGAATGGGGTAACGAACCAGAAGTTTGATAAAATGACTGAATGGTCCCTGGACTTAGATAAGAATGATTTAATTACAAAGAAGCCCTTGAACTTTTTAAGTTAGCAAATTAAATAATGATTTAAAATTCTAATGGAAAATATGTTAAGACAATTAAGAGAATATAAAGTATGTACGAAAGTATGTAGTAATGAATGTATTGTACTTTGTATGATTAACTAGAACTCACTCAGCGTAGCTGACTTTTAGTATGCACGCAGGTGAGTAGAATGAAGCAGCTTGCTTGAGAAAAACACGTGGCTAACGAATAAGAGACTAGCATCCGAAGACTCAAGACGTTTATTAATTTATGTTTAAATTTGAAGGATAATGTGTTTATTAAGACAAGTTATGGATTAATATGTAATGTTTTTATGAAAGTTTAATATTCCGCGAATGTTTTTAATAACTCTGATGATTAGAACTACGTTAATGAGTAAATCCAACGTCCAAATGTGAGGCACCGGTAACGGGGCCTTACACTCCATTTTATCATTTTTCCAACCCAACTGTGTGTGTGCTAAAGATTAATAAATTTAATTAAAAAAATTAAGAAACTATAATCAAAATGTATTTGTTTTCGTTACCTTGGCGGACAAGTACCCATTACACGCATAGCTAACAAGGTTCCCCAGAAACGTTTGTCAAACTTTAACTGTCGAAAAAACACAGTAGAATAACAAAACGGAGAGTCACCGCTATTATAAAACTCTTTGGCATTAACAGACCAATTGTCTGACACGTCGTCTGGAATAGGCCATTTCCTTTTTGGTTGTCTTTCGGAATCGCAAATTTCTTCAACGGGCCTTCGGTCTATGGAAGACGACGCATCAAAATTGTTTTATGGACGTCTCAACTTCTGCAGAACCCACGCTGATGTTTTCGGTAGCGGCTGAGAATTGTACTAGTTTGACATGTGTTCTTGTAGAAAATGATGATTAGATGGATGTAGATAAAGGAAAAGATGAGGAGATGGGGATGAATATAAACTAAGAGGTAGATGGATAAAAAGATTAAACTAACGAGAAATTTAAAATTTCGACGGGAAAAAAGATGATCGGGTCCGACTATTCAAAAGCTGTTTCTATCATAGCTGACTGTCTTTTTCTCCGACGGTTCCTTCTGTTAATCGGTAAGCCGGAAACTTAACACGTTGAATCCGAAGGAAACGCCCGCTAAGTGGCGCGTCAGGGTAGGTTAAAAATTCTGTCGGATCAGGATGGTTTCCGTCGGATTTAACGGAATAATCAGGCTATTTTTGGAATTTGGTTTGGTCTTTGGATAAAACTAGAAAAACTTGGTCAAAAAAGACTAGTTTGGGAATTTTCCCTTATTTTAAGTTAAAAAAAAGCTACCTATACGTAGGGATGGCAATGAAACCCCAACCCGATGGGAAACCCAAAACCCGGCATAAATGGGACGGGTAATACCCGACCCATTAGGGTTTGGGATTAGTTTTTAAATTTTTCGCTGGTTTGGGACGGGTTTGAGATTTCTAAAATACCCAATTGCCCTACCCGATTGCCCGATAACATAAACCCATTTTACTCGATTATATACCCGATGTACCCTATGTATCTTATATATATATATATATATATATATATATATATGTACTATATTCCAAATATATTATTTGTCGAAACTTGTTTATGTTAATTATTTTAGATATTTTATCTTTATGGTAACCATCTTTGTAATCGATTAGTAATATTTTGTCAAAACCCGGCGGGTTTTGAGCCGGATATACCGGACGGGTATTTATCAAAACCCGATAGGAAACCCGAAACCCGATGGTAAAACCCAAAACCCAATGGGTAATTACCTGATTAAAACCCGGACGGGTTTGGGACGGGTTTGATGGACTTTAATAACCGGGTATGGGTTTGGGAATACCTAAACCTGACCCAAACATCATCATCATCGTACTCAGTATATCCCACCAATAGCAATGCTATGGTAGGGTCTGAGGAGGGTAAGATGTAAACCTGACCCAAACCCGACCCATTATCAGTCATCCCTACCTATACGAGTCATATAGGGGCAATACGAGCCATGATGTCTATACCGCCCGTATAGGGGCTATACGACTCGTATAGACTGTAAAAGGTTGTCATCTTATTCCCTCCGTACATTTATCGGGCATGCAATGCTTGTACGAGTCATATAACCCATATACAAGTCGGATATAATTATAAAGAAACCATAAGGTTGGTGTTTATATATGTCATCCCTTAAAACCATTTCTTGGATCAAGAAGAATTAATTCTATTAAGAGACCAGAGTATCTTTAGTTCAAATTAAAGAAAAACTGTCAGCTAGCGGAAGAATATTTTTTTATTTAAAAATAAAACAAATGAACTTTGTGACATCGTTTTCATTACATGTGAAATATCTATTACAAAGAAAGTTGGTTGTACTTGTATTAAGTTTCCATCATGGTCAGGTTACATTCAACTTTGCTTCTTCTTTTGAATTTCTTCGAGTTTTAAAAGACTTGCAATAATTTATAAATTTTAGTACGTTTAAATTGTAATATGTAACTTGGTCTAATAACACATGTGTATGTCTTACAATCAAATATAATGTGTTCTAATCCCACTTGAGACATAGGTGAAAAGTAAAAAAAATAGCTGTTCAAAAAAAAGGATGTACCTGATGCAGTTGGCTCCCGTGTTTAAGCAAGGTTTGGAAAAGGGCCGGATCATTTCACGATCTAATGTGCATACTATTTACCTTACATTTCTATGCTAGAGGTTGTTTCCACTGCTTGACCCATAAATTCATGATAATATATGAACCAAGCTAGCATTTGATTAGAGTTTCGCTAGCTAATCATTTATATATATATATATATATATATATATATATATATATATATATAAACATAAAACACTTTGAAACAATAACTTAGGGTGGAGGATGTGAAGCCCGGGTACCGGCCAAGGGGTAGTATCCCCGTTGGGTACACTGTCATCAAACCCATAACATATCCCATAAGTTAATTCCAAGGGGTTGTATTCTCTTGTGAAAGGTTTTCGTTGGCTCAAGAATAGAATATAAACTAGTAAGTTTTGCTTATAAATTTGTCATCTACTCGAAGGATAGTGCAACGAGGGTAGCATCCCCCGTCAAATCTGTTGGTAAAAAGAACATTTTTAAAACTCCTTTTCAAAAATAACCCCACTTAACCAAATTGACGTTGGGTCTCTCACGTACTTTCAATTCAACCTTGAGGTGAAAAAAAATCTTGAACTCAGACTCTTGCCCGGTCAAACTATGTGGAACCTTTCTTTTCAGAACCAGTGTTTTAATACCCGATGCCGGCCCTACCTGTAAAGTAAAGATAGGCTATGCATTTCAGTACCAAAACATGTACATAGAATCGGGCCCGATCTATATCCGGTAATACCCAAAATCCGAAGCCGGTTTCATACATGAAACCAGGTTCTTCTAATACTCGAAACCGGGTTTCTCAAACACCCAAGTTATACCAAAAAATTAACTGAAAAGTAACCAAAAAATAGCCGGTGTAGCCTCTTAAAAACAAGATCTATACCCGAAAATAAGGCCTAGATACTCGTTTCTATACCCTACATGGACCGGTGACACCAGATATAGTTTTTAAGCCAATGACCAGTTTCATATTCGACCCGATTATAGCCAATACTTAATTTGTTCATACACAATCATACCCAGAAGCCAGAACCGGGTATTATGAATACATGATTTGTGCACCTATAGTATACCTATGGGCCTGGTCCGATCTTCAAATGGTTAAAGTACACAAAGTTTATGACATGTATTTGATTCAAATTAGAAGCATTTAAATAATAATTTTGAAATATATATATTGTAGATTTGTCAAAGGAAAAAAGAATAAAAAGGATGAGGGTTGAGGAAGAATTATTACAAGTGGATAAAATTTTGAAATATATATATTTGGGTCCACATATATGAACCTCCAATTTCGACATTATTTAATATTTGTCTCCTCAATAAATACACTCCTTTCAACCCTATCCTATCCTTTTTCCCATTCCTTCCACTTGCTGCAGGACAAGGATAAAAGTCACACCTCATCACATGCTTGCTACTCTTATCATAAAATGTCCATGTTAAATTTGACTCGTAAAAGTCAAATTCCATCAAACTTAAATGTATATTTTGACCGGATAAACTGTTAACAAAACTGCAACCGAATTAACTTGTTCTAGAGAAATTGTTATATGTTTCAATGGTAGCTCTATAAATGCAATGCAAGATTACCTTTATAGATAAAGGTTATGGTCATAAAAATTAGAATGGTGAGAAGTATTTGTGGCATAAATAAAACTCTTAAAAGAATTAAGAAAATAGAAAAAAGAATCAAAACACAAAATATAAATCGAAAACAAAAAAGTAAAAAACAAAAATTGTTTCCTCATCATCTCGTTTAAAAAAAAGATACAATGTTGAGGAAGAAAGATATAATGACGAAAAGAAACAATAAACACAGTGACAAATAAAAAAGACACAATAGATTGCAAAATATAAAAGAATGCCGAACAAAATATAACACAATTTAGAGTAATAACATAATATCGAGTAAAAAAGACACAATATCGAGGAAAAAACAACAATGACAAAAATAAATAAAAAAACACAATGGTAAAGAAAAAGACAGGATAATCTTTTCTTTTTTTCTTAGTTTTCTTTGGAACGTGGATGATGAGAAAACATTCAGTTTTTTTTTATTTTTTTGGTTTTTAATTTATATTTTGAGTTATGAATTTTTGGTTTTTTTATTATAACTTTTTTGTTTTTATAAGCCACAAATTCTACTCATCACTCTTATTACTTTTTTATTCTTTTATAGAATGACTCAACCGTAAATAACTTTAAAATATTTGGATCTTTTGAGTTCATATGTGTCTGCGTTATGTCTAATATATTACATGAGGTGTGCATATGGTAAAAAACCCACTTAACATGAAAAAATAAGAAATAATCCCCGCCATTAAACCATATAATCTACGGAGATCGAAGTATTGACAATCTAATAAGTAAAAGACATATCGGAGGTTTCACTATCAAGAAAAAAGTGAAGTTAAAATAAGAAGGGAGATAAAAATAAGAAGTTTGAGCAGTATCTGTGATAAAAAAACCTTTTAATAATAAATTAAAAGATAATAATAAAAAAATCATAACTCAAAGTATAAATAAAAAACGAAAAAAATTAAAAAACTAAAATGTTTTCGCCATCATTCTCGTTAAAAAGCCGAGATCAAAAACACAATGACGAAAATGAACAAAAGACACAATTATAACTAAAAAAATACAAAAACAAACTTGCCATTCGTTTAGTTTTTGTTACGTTCGTTAACGTACCAGAGCTAAAACGAAATGCGGTGAATCTACGTAAATTCGGTCGGTTTCCCTTACATTCGTTGGTACCTGAACTAAAACAAAAAAGAAAAAAACAAAATTGGCATTTGATCAATTTGCGTTATGTTCGTTACAGTGACGATACCGAGAACAACAAGAAAAACTAAGTGTCGTCGACCACTAATATACCATCAAGTGGTCCAATCAGGCACTTGCATCACCAAGTTTTCTTTTATTATATAATAATAATAATAATAATAATAATAATAATAATAATACCGGCACAACCATATAAATTGTTGATATATATCCACATAACAACACAATCATATAAAAGTGTTTTTAATTATAATATTTGGAAATATCTTCCAAAATCAAGGCGACATTCTTTCGAACTAAACAATCCGTGTTCAATGTGATAAACTTTGCAACATCAAAGGGCAGTTCAGTTGATCTCGAAGGGGCAACTTAGAGGAGATCATAAAGTCTAAGGGGTAATTGTGTTAACTTGGAGAATAAGTTTAGTTATCTTATTAGTTTTGAATAAGTTTGTTCTGTTTTGAGTTTTGAATTCTTTGTACGTGTTTGTTTAGGAGTCTAATTGTACGGGGGTGTTATATAAACCCTTTAGTCCTTTTATTTTCCAAGTATCGAGTTCTTGTTTTCTTTCATTCGTGATTCGAAGTAATAAATGGAAGACGCTCATTGAGCAAACAGTGTGTCTGTGTTGTGGTGTTCTTTAATCTTGATCCACTTGTGTTAAACGTAACAAGTGGTATCAGAGCCAAATCACCTAACCTGTTCTCACTATCGAAGTCCAACTAAGAGTTCTGTCTCACAGACAACTACATTGCGTGATTGACCGTGTTGTAGGTAGAAGAACAACCGGGTGAAGAGAAACAAACACTATGGTAGAGGTACAATTGATCGGAGGCGTCAAGAACGTAAATAATCACAACTACGGTACGTGGTCTACGTGTATGATGTCCTATTTACAAGGAGAAGACCTTTGGGAAGTCACCAATGGAGCCGAGACCGGGACGTCGAGGATTGATACCAACAATGCAGTTCACAAGTGGCGATTCAAGGTTGGTAGGGTGATGTTTGTGCTCAAGACTACTTTCGAGGAAGAACTTCTCGATCATATTCGTGATCTTGCAACCCCAAAAAATGCATGGGACGCTCTCGCTTCATTGTTCTCTAGGAAAAGCGACACAAAATTTCAATTACTCGAGAATGAACTTATGTCGGTTAGCCAAAAGGAGATGTCAATTTCGCAATACTTTCATATGGTGAAAACCTTGTGTAGAGAAATTAGTGATCTTGACCTGCAAGCGTGAATCGGGGGGCGCACGTTTGAAAAGAATAGTCAACATGGCTTACGGCCCGAGTTCCGGACGTTTGTTGTTGTTCAGGGGTGGCCAACCCAGTCATCCTTTACCGAACTTGAAAACTTATTAGCTAGGCAAGAAGCTTTATCAAAGCAAGAATTCTCATCTTCAAGTAAGGCAAAAGATGAAAAAGCAATGTATGCAGGGAAGTCTATGAAGTGGCAGCCAAACAGAAACCAACAAAAGAATTATGTTAAATGTGGGAAGCAGGAGGTCAATAAGAAAGTTGTCTACATCAAGAAGAAAAGTGAGCCTCATGGTGACTACAAGGGAAAAACAAACAAAAGTTCCCTCTACATAAGCTATAAGTGTGGGGAACGAGGTCACAAGCAAAGGGATTGCCAACCACCGAGAGAAAAAGGTGTTGGGTTTCTATGGAAATTTTAAACTTAGTTAACCATTTAACTAGTCATTAATTAAGGCGGAAGCGTGATAATCACAAACTTAAACATATGTATCCATATATATATATATATATATATATATATATATATATATATATATATATATATATATTACAAGTTTATATGATATGTTAATCTATGAATAACCCTTTATTCTTGTTTCAAGATTACCATTAATCTTAAGATTAGAAACCCGAGACAAAAGATCAAATAATACGGGAAAAAACTAAACTATCAAAGATTGTAAAACTTACATTCTTAAACCTTTAAGAGATGTAGTTGATGGTTGAAGAAGATGATGATGTTGATGCTAGACTTTCAAAGGGAAGATCCTCAAACGGAAGATACCCCGAGCCTCCAACACACACCGAGCTATGTTAGGGAGCTTGAACACGAGAAAAAAAAACGAGACCCGAACTTCTTCTTTTCTTGTCTTCGGCCGAACCAAAAGCAAGAGAGAAAAGGTATTGTATCTATCTCTTCTTACTTGAAAGTATGTTGATGCTATTTAAAATGAGATCATATCTCAATCAAATCCTTGGTTAGGTCTTGGTCAAGTAAGTCTTACTCAACCTACATCAACTCTTTACCAACTTTGACCAAGTGTATGGAGTGTATGTGACTCATGTTTTAAATGATATATATATTTTATACCTTATAAAATATATAAACACCCCTTCTTTTATAAACCATTTTATAAAAGAACACATGTTTAAATAATCATTCCAATAATAATTATTTGAATAAATAAATTAACCAATTAATTTATTTAACACTTTCAAGTAATTATTCAGAAACCCGATTTCTGAATGTGTCGTGTTCTGTATTTGTTTTATAGATCATATCTCAACAAATACATAATTGGTGTGTGTCTAACTCGTTATTGGGTATGACCCGACTTGGATCAAACACGACTAGCCACATTAACCTAATTATGTGTCTCGGGCATACGGTATTCCAACAATCTCCCACTTGCACGAGACTCATAGGAAGTTAATGCTAATGGTGAATACCGCCTAACAACAGGTCACCATCCCTAGTGTGTTTGACTAAGTGCCATTCAATAACATCATCCCCTTCAACTCCATACTTGATATGATATAGGTAAGTCTTATCACTACATCCCTTTGTTACTAGATGTCCTGTCAAATCGAAGAGACACAGAGTGATCATTCTCTCAATGATTTAACTTAACAGGCCTTAGACATCTAAACTCTCAACACATAAGAGGAACAAATCCCATCTTGACTGCATACATCCTCGTTGACATCTCGTATGATATCTGAGCTCTTTCTTTTACGTCATCGTGTTACCGAAATAACAAAGAAGAGAGTCAAGTTATCAGACTTGATGAAAAACCAGATCCAATATGCATCTCAGGTCAAAGGACACAATGATACTCGCCTTTACTCAAGGATTACTTATGATTAGTTACACTAACTCCATGCAGTGATTCTTGAGAGCGGGTCAGTCCAATATTTGTATCCCACAAATATCTATGAACTTTGGTGGCAAACCTATGCCCTATATTCATCACATGAATATCAACCAATACGGGTTCATAATAGTCTTACCTTCATACTTGTTCCCACAAGTATGATCGACTACGGACGTTTAGAACAACATAAGTCATTCATTTATTAAACATGCAAATATAGAACATAACTCATTGAATAATTAAAACATAATTAATTTTCATGAGATACCCATTACATTCGTTCTTATATAAACACTAAACACAGATTAAATCCACTCACTAGAATACCGAAGTCCTAATGCACAAACATGACCCTCATGCTTTGGCCTATCGAGGAGCTTCGTGAGTGGGTCCGCAATATTTTGATCGGTATGAACTTTATGAATACATATCTTTCCCTTTTCAACTTCATCCCTTATGTAGTTGAATCTGCGCTCAATGTGCCTCGTTTTCTGATGAGCACGAGGCTCCTTGATCTGTGCAATAGCACCCTCATTGTCACAGAATATCTCTAGGGGCTCCTGAATGGTAGAGATAATCCCTAGATCCATGATGAACTTTTTCATCCATGCAGCCTCTTGGGCTGCCATTGAAGCGGCGATGTACTCAGATTCTGTAGTGGATAACGCGACAACATCCTGCTTCGAACTCTTCCAAGAGACAGCGCCTCCATTCAAAATGAAGACATATCCCGACTGTGACCGAGAATCATCTCGGTCAGTTTGGAAACTCGCATCCACGTAACCCTTTACGACGAGTTCCTCCTCACTAGACCCATATATTAAAAACATATCCTTAGTCCTTCTAAGGTATTTTAATATATTCTTGACAGCCATCCAATGACTGTCACCTGGGTTGTGCTGGTATCTACTCGTTATGCTTAAAGCATACGAGACGTCCGGTCTGGTGCACATCATTGCATACATAATAGATCCTATTGCCGAAGCATAAGGAACATGCTTCATCCTATCCTGCTCTTCCTTAGAGCTAGGACTTTGGGATGAGCTTAACACGGTTCCTCTAGGAATAGGTACCAAACCTTTCTTAGAGTTTTCCATCCTGAACCTTTTTAGGATTTTATCAATGTACGCACTTTGATTGAGTCCGATCAATTTCCTTTGTCTATCCCTATAGACCTTTATTCCCAAGATATATGTCGCTTCTCCAAGATCCTTAATTGAGAAACGACTACTCAACCACGCTTTAACGCTCTCCATACTTGGTATATCATTTCCAAATAAAAGTATATCATCGACATACAAAATAAGGAACATGATTATACTCCCACTAGCCCATTTATACACACACGCCTCATCACCGTTTTGGACGAAACCAAACGCTTTGATTTCTTCATTAAAACGATGATTCCACATCCGTGATGCTTGTTTCAACCCGTAGATTGATTTCCTTAACTTACATACTTTATCAGGATTAGATGGATCGGCAAAACCTTCAGGTTGAACCATATGGACATCTTCCTCAAGATATCCATTAAGAAAAGCGGTCTTGACATCCATTTGCCATATCTCATAATCAAAATGAGCTGCAATGGCAAATAATATCCTGATCGACTTAAGCATCGCGACCGGCGAGAAGGTTTCATCATAATCAATCCCTTGAGTTTGCGTGAAACCTTTTGCTACAAGTCGTGCTTTGTAAGTATCTAAATTTCCATGCATATCGGTCTTCTTCTTGAAGACCCACTTACATCCAACCATTTTGGAGTTAAGTGGACGATCAACCAATTCCCAAACTTGGTTATCGTGCATGGATTGCATCTCGGCGCTCATGGCTTCAAGCCACTTGTCACAATCAGGTTGTGACATAGCATCTTTGTAGGAGATCGGTTCATCCGAATCGACCAAGTAGCAATCATCCACAAGAAATCCATATTTCTTGGGAGGTCGACTAATCCTACTAGATCTGCGAGCAACGTGTGTATGATCAACCATTTGATCACCTTCAACATCCTCGTGTTGAAAACTAGTATCGACCAACTGTGTATCATCCAGTGATTCTTGAACCTCTTCAAGTTCCACTCTCTTTTCACTAGGTCCTTCCATAAGGAACTTAGTTTCTAAGAAGTATCCTTTGCGTGAAACAAACACCTTTTGTTCACTAGGATCATAGAATATATCCTATATCATCCTTTGGGTATCCTATGAAGATACACCTGATGGATCGAGCCTCAAGCTTATTTGGGGCGTCACGTTTAACATAAACTATGCATCCCCATACCCTTAAATATGAAAAGGATGGAACCTTTCCATGCCACACTTCATAGGGTATTCGATCCACCTTTTTGGTCGGGGCCATATTCAAAATACGAGCCGCTGTAAGTAGCGCATATCCCCAAAATGATGGCGGTAGTGAGCTTCGTGCCATCATTGATCGAACCATGTCCAACAGTGTTCTATTCCTCCTCTCGGATACTCCGTTATGTTAAGGAGTTCCAGGAGGAGTGAACTGTGAAATAATTCCACAATCTCTAAGATGAAATTGAAAAGCATCACTTAGGTATTCGCCTCCTCTATCGGAGCGGAGTACCTTGATTGTTCGGTCGAGCTGATTTTGTACTTCATTTTGAAATTCCTTGAACATTTCAAAGGCTTCATGTTTGTGTTTCATTAGATACACATACCCATATCGACTAAAATCGTCGGTAAAGGTAATGAAGTACCTTTCACTATTCCTACTAGTGGGCTTGAGAGGTCCGCATACATCCGTATGTATGATACCTAACAAGTCCTTAGCCCTTTCATTTGTACCTTTAAAAGGTTCTTTGGTCATCTTGCCTTGAATACAAGATTCACACTCATCAAACGAACCTAACTCATTTGTTTTCAAAAGACCATTCTTTTGGAGAGTATTTACACGATTCTTGTTTATGTGTCCAAGACGACAATGCCAAATGTAGGAATCACTCAAATCCTTTTTGAGTCTTTTAGTGGAAGTTTGATATAATGAGCTATTTGAGGTATTGTCATGAACCAATTCATAAATACCGTTGTTTGGTACAGCTTTAAAATAAAAGATACCATTAGATGATACATGCATTTCTGATTTTACAAATTTAAAGTCAAAGTTACATTGTCTAAGAAGGTGCACGGAAATAATGTTCCTAGTCAAACTAGGAGCATACAAAACATTTCTCAAAACAACTTCCAAACCACTTGGAAGCGATAAAGTGAAGTCTCCTCTAGCGACCACGTGCACCCTTGCACCGTTGCCCATGAAAAGACTCACTTCGCCCTTCTTTAAGTCTTCATTCCTTTTGAACCCCTGCAACCAATTGCAAATATGAGTTCCACATCCGGTATCCAATACCCATGTGTTAGAAGAAATAAGATTTAGCTCAATATTAATCATAAAGACATTACCCGAGGCATGCCCCGCATTCCTCTTGTCTCTTAGCTCTTTTAGGTAGACCGGGCAATTGCGTTTCCAATGTCCGGTCTCCCCACAACCAAAACAAGGATCATCCTTATGACCCCTCGGTTCCACAACCTTTTGTTTCTTTGCCATAACCGGTGCCTTGCCCTTACCCTTAAGATGCACAAGAGGACCCTTTCTTTTTGCTACCTTAGCCTTAGGATTGGGCTGAGATCGATTCTTGGATCCACCTTCATTGATCGCAAACACGGGTAAAACCCTTTTACCCATGCTCGCCTCGGCTGTTTTAAGCATTGAGTGAAGTTCTCCAATGTTTTTGTCCCACCCATTCATGTTATAATTTAACACGAAAGTGTCGAACCTTTTCGACAAAGAGTTAAGGATCAAATCCGTTGCTAACTCTTTTGAGATGGGACAATTGAGCTTGGCGAGGCGATCAATGTAACTTTTCATCTTAAGTACATAAGTTGAAACTGGTTGATTATCATCCATTCTACATGCATGCAAGGCTCAAACCGTTTCGAACCTTTCAACCCTCGATTGCTTAAGGAACATTTCCTTAAGTTGAGTAATCATGTCGTACGCATTATGGTTTTCGAAATCCTTTTGGATTTCGGGAACCATAGTCGCCAACATGAGGCATGACACTTGAATGGAATCTTCCGTGTGTTTGACCCAATTCATGTATTCGACCTCACTTCCCTCTTCCGGTTCGTTGGGGATAGGTGTTTCCAAAACATGATATAATTTTTCTTGTTTTAGAACAATCCTTAAATTTCGGAACCAATCCGAAAAGTTATTGTGGTTAAGACGGTCTTTAGCGAGAATAGATCGGAGAGATACGTTTTGGACGTTAGGGATTATGTTGTCGTCGACGTGTGCGGCCATCTGCAGAATTTTAATTAAGTTCATTTTAGTGTTTTACATATTTTAATTATTAATACCCTTTTATATATATACCAAATATAATTAATAATTAAAATCTAGAATCCAACGATAAACACGACTCCGGTTAGGTGACCTTTTTCCCATTGTCGGTTTATCAAGGTAGTTATTCATAACAATTGCAAACCCTTTTGCAACTTCTAGAGTTTATGGGACCGGTTCGAAATCATATTTCGTGTCGGCATGTTTATCCCATCAACACCTATTAGACCCCATGCTTGGGTGACCCTCTTCACATGGTTCTAATTTAAGTCGTCCTACTTGTATCAACTTGTAATATCAACATACAAACGGTTAGGTGACCTTTTTCCCATTTATATGCCAATATTACCTCAACATATTAATTTACTCTACGCGGTTAGGTGACCTTTTTCCCACTAAGAGCTTACTAATATGTTAAGCGTTATACAAAAGGATGGTGTTTAACTTGTTATCCTTAATTTTAAAAGGGATTTTTAGTTTTAATAATTCTAGTTGTAAAACTTTAAATCATGTTCTAACATGCATTTAGTAACATGATAATTTTGAAACCATTTTCAAAAATTCTAATTTATAATAAAACCATTTTATTATGGGCGTGAGACGGCTAGTTAATAAATCCATTTTATTAAACTACGTGTCACGTGATTACCGATAATTATTAGAACCCGTTTTATGCTTTGTTAATTAATTCTATGTGACGAAGTTGATATCCTAATATCTAACAACCACATAATCAAACAATCAATTAACAAGCATACACAATTATACTAGACACGAGCCACTAAGTTAGACCACACTTGTTAGCCGAAACAAGTGTGTGTCTTAGGTCCGATCCTAAGGGACACATGACACATGGATGTTGTAGCTCCCACTCGATCCCGCATCCAAAAACGTCGAGCATCTTCTTCAACCCCTTTTGTGATCCAATGGGCTTGTAATTTGGACCTTAGCTTCCAATTTTGCAACCTTCTTTAATTTTACAAAACAAATGTCCTAATACATTTTTCTACAAAATAAAGATATTGCAAGTAATCTATTTATTACATACCCATATGAATAAATAATTACAAAATTGCCCCTAATTAATTATTACAAACCGAAACTTTGAATAATTAATTACAATCACAACAAACATCCATTTGGTCTACGGCTCGGTCTAGTTTTAACAAACATAACCCGTTATGTCTTAGGAACCCGTTCCAAAACCCCTTGACCTTATCGGGCTTAGTCCAACCCAATAATTTGATTATGGGCTTCGGCCCACATGTGCAAAACACATGGGCTTCGGCCCAATAGGAAGTCTCATGGGCTTCGGCCCATTTAACCAAAAATGGGCTTCGGCCCATATAGCTTTCTCCCCCTTTTTTTTTCGGTTAGCCCAATAACCAAAACAAGTGGGCTTCGGCCCAATATCACCCGAATTGGGCTTCGGCCCATTTACTCGGTTTTATATTATTTTTTTTTTTTGAACAAAGCCAAAAAAATATAACAAGATTAAATACAAAAAATCATGCATGTTAATTTTTTGTATAAAATCTTTCAAGGGGAAAATATAAAACCGAAAACCCGAAGCTTAGTTTCCCGTATCCCGGCTCTTGATGCCATTTGTTGGGTTTCTATGGAAATTTTAAACTTAGTTAACCATTTAACTAGTCATTAATTAAGGCGGAAGCGTGATAATCACAAACTTAAACATATGTATCCATATATATATATATATATTACAAGTTTATATGATATGTTAATCTATGAATAACCCTTTATTCTTGTTTCAAGATTACCATTAATCTTAAGATTAGAAACCCGAGACAAAAGATCAAATAATACGGGAAAAAACTAAACTATCAAAGATTGTAAAACTTACATTCTTAAACCTTTAAGAGATGTAGTTGATGGTTGAAGAAGATGATGATGTTGATGCTAGACTTTCAAAGGGAAGATCCTCAAACGGAAGATACCCCGAGCCTCCAACACACACCGAGCTATGTTAGGGAGCTTGAACACGAGAAAAAAAAACGAGACCCGAACTTCTTCTTTTCTTGTCTTCGGCCGAACCAAAAGCAAGAGAGAAAAGGTATTGTATCTATCTCTTCTTACTTGAAAGTATGTTGATGCTATTTAAAATGAGATCATATCTCAATCAAATCCTTGGTTAGGTCTTGGTCAAGTAAGTCTTACTCAACCTACATCAACTCTTTACCAACTTTGACCAAGTGTATGGAGTGTATGTGACTCATGTTTTAAATGATATATATATTTTATACCTTATAAAATATATAAACACCCCTTCTTTTATAAACCATTTTATAAAAGAACACATGTTTAAATAATCATTCCAATAATAATTATTTGAATAAATAAATTAACCAATTAATTTATTTAACACTTTCAAGTAATTATTCAGAAACCCGATTTCTGAATGTGTCGTGTTCTGTATTTGTTTTATAGATCATATCTCAACAAATACATAATTGGTGTGTGTCTAACTCGTTATTGGGTATGACCCGACTTGGATCAAACACGACTAGCCACATTAACCTAATTATGTGTCTCGGGCATACGGTATTCCAACAAAAGGAAACACAACTGTTGTACACGAAGAAGATCCATGAGATGTCAAGGCACATGTTGCAAAGGTTCAAGACGAGAATGCATTCACCGCATCAGTTCAACCTAACGCCCGTGAAGAGTGGATCGTGGACTCTAGGTGCTTTAATCACATGATCAGGGATAAAGAACGAATCTCACAACCTACAAAGTATAATGGAAATCGAGTGGTCATAATCGTTGATGATTCAAGACACCATATAGCCCATATAGGTAACATAAAATTTCCACATGCATCGAACGAGAGGAGTTTGTGACGAACAATGTGTTTCATGTTCCAGGTATGAAAAAGAATTTGTTTTATGTACTACAGGTCACCTCCATGGGAATAAATGTTTTGTTTGGACTGAAGGATGTGAAAATATATGACGAGTTCGAAACCAAAGACGAACCCGTGTTGTGAGGCAAAAATTAACGACACAGTATGTACTTTCGGAAGAAATCGCATATGTGGAAAGAACAAACAAAACACAAAACGCATATTGGTGGCATAATCCACTAGGCCATGCCGGGTACGATAGACTCGATTTGATGAAGAAAAAAAAGCTAGTCGTTGGGCTACCACAACTGGAGGTGAATAAGGAAATAGACGCGCTGCCTCTCAGTTCGATAAATCCAAGCAACAACCGTTCGATGATTCCAAGTACAGAGCCAAGGCACTGTTAGAGTTGATTCACTCCGATGTGTTCGGACCGGTCAAACATCCGTCAATTTCAGGTTTGAGATTTATGATAACTTTTATTGATGATTACTCGCATTATGTTCGGGTTGATCTTATTAAAGAAAAGTCTCAAGCATTCGAGAAATTCAAAGTGTTCAAAATCGAAGCCAAGATGACAACGAACAGAGAAATTCAATGTCTTAGATAAGATAATGGTGGCGAATATCTAGACACTGAATTTCCGAATTATCTGAAGGAGCACAACATAAGAAGACAATTAACGTGTTCGAACACACCCGAACAAAATGATGTATTGGAACGCAAGAATAGGCACTTAGCTAAAGTATGTTGAAGCATTATGCACACGAAAAACGTGTCGGCGAGATTCTGGGCTGAAGCTATGATGACGGTGGCTTACGTGATCAATAGATTACCACCACAAAATCAAGAGTACGTGTCGCATTATGAAAAGTTTTTTAAGGTGAGACCGAACATTAATCATATGAGAGTGTTCGAATGTGTATGCTATGTTTTTATATCGAATCACCTTAGAACAAAAATGGAAAAGAAAGCTATACGTTGCATCTTTGTGGGTTACAGGCAAGAGAAAAAGGGGTGGCATTGTTGCAACCCGGCAACAAGAAAATGCTATGTCTCTAGACATGTTGTGTTTGACTATAATTCGTCGTGGTGGTCGAATGAAAAAGAGAGCCTACCTGATTTAAATAAGTTGTTAGAAGAATTAAATAACTCAAGCATAACTTTGGGTTTTGTTGATGATGAAACTCAAGCAGAAATAGTTAAGGACCACAACAACAGGGTCAAAACCCAGGGCAAAGTGGGGTTCATCATTCATCAAAAATTAGTACTGATCCAAGAATTGAACTAAGAAGGTCAACGTGGGTTAGAAAGCCTAATGGCAAGTATGAGGCTAGTGTAGCATTAACCGAAGAAGACTGAGAACCAAATCAGAGACTTATGAACATGCAAGTAAACGAGTTGACTGGGTTCAGGCTATGACAGATGAAGTCTCAACGTTGCATAAAAACAAGACTTGGGAACTCGTTCCAAAACCTAATGATGTCAAGGCTGTGACATGTAAGTGGGCATTTAAACTGAAGAGGAAAGAAGATGGGTCTATAGATAGGTTCAAGGCCCGGTTGGATGCTCGAGTTTTTTCACAACAACTTGGCATAGACTATGAGGATACCTTTATCCCCGTAGCAAAACTCACCATCGTTCGAGTAAATTAGTCTTGGGTAATCCTTTAATCCT